>NW_028160640.1:0-15000 GCF_964263955.1 Coregonus lavaretus | reverse complement strand
GAGTTTATTTCATGTCCAGTTTAGAGTTAATTTCATGTCCAGTTTAGAGTTTATTTCATGTCCAGTTTAGAGTTAATTTCATATCCAGTTTAGAGTTTATTTCATGTCCAGTTTAGAGTTAATTTCATGTCCAGTTTAGAGTGTAGTCCATTCCAGCGCAGAAATAGATTGGAAAACACAAGATGTAAAATGACAATGTGGGATTTTTCTGTGGAAGAGGCACCGTGTCATTTGGCTTTGTGTGTGCAGTCCCAAGTGCCAACTCACACAGGAGAGGAGTGTGTTTGTGCCACCACCAGACTAACACATATGTGTTGACAGTGCAGCTAAAACACACACAACCCAGGGAGTTGACACACTGTGGCAGTCATCAGCTCTCACACTCGGAGAGAGACAGGGGGCATTCGTTTCACCACGCTCTTTAGGACCAATTGAATGGTCTCAAATGTGCAAACTCTGCCAACCTGCAGAATTAAATGGAATGCACCTACACTGACAGATTATTGGTGGATTCACTAAACTTAAGCCCAGTGCTAACTTGAGATGTTTGATCATAACCCGATTGATACTGTGAATTGAAGAAAGGCAGTTGATTCCCTTCAGTTTCATGTGGAACTCTCCATGGTGCTGATTTCTCCATCAGTGGACAATAGATACAGTGCTATTGCTTCGCTATGTCTTTGCCATTACAGAAAAACACCTTTATAATGGCCTAATATGTTTATGCTAATTTGATCGTAGATCAGCAGCTTTAGATACCAGAGACACGCTGAGTCACCACAGCCAAAATCAAATAGAGCTCAGCTCTGCTCGGCACAGGAAGACATCGACCTAATACGCTTAGTTCTCTTCGTGTAAAAGTCAAACTCCAAATCCCTTGTGAGTGGTTGAGTATTAAAAAGCTGCTTGTGGTGTTTAATGGAAATCTAATTTGATATGCGCCTTACCGAAAGATAACAGAGTTAATGAAGTTGGAGATAAGTTAATTTAATTTACCCACCACCCCTATCGAGAGAGATAAGCAATGTAATGGAGGGTTGGGAAAGTGTTATTTAAGACTAGAGAAAATGGGTGAACTTTTAGTCCCCGCAGATGGGTTCAGTGAGGTGACATTTGTAGTTTTATGTGAAAAACGTCAAACGCCTAGCATTTTTGGTTGGTAAAGACCAATGTGGAGAGAACTACCTTCATTATAATAGGAAATAATGAGAGTCATTTTCATTTCAATTACTGTGGACAAATTGATTTACACATTTATTTACTAGTTTGCAAAAAAAAAAAAGTTAGATCGCTCTGTGAATGCCCACCTCTGTGTTACAAAGCAGGTCCCAGAGATGGTAAAGCTAGATTCAGGAGAGAGGCTTGTTCCAGTAAATCACAGTTTTCTTCTCACTTCTGGGAGGAAAGGATCAACTCCATGGGGGGTTCTTACTGCCTCTTTCTGAGGTAAAGTTTGCCCAACAATCGACCTAGCAGTAGCGTACGGTACAGTGAAACACAACTTCCTCCTAAGAATGATTACCCACTCAAAATAGCAGACCTACTTATCCAGCCGGTTGCAATTTTCTTTCTGTCTTTATTTTTTCATTTTTCACTGCAGCCCATCTGTGGTGTGATTATCATAAACAATTTGACTTTCCCAGGGTCATGGAGAGAAGATGAGGAATCGCCTAGTTATGTCTATCACGAACCGCACAGCAACACTGCTTGGCTTCTTGGGTCTGGAGACGCTGTCACAGGAAGTCTGATGATGTGAGGACATTTTAGAAGTTCCTGTGACTCACTTGAAGAGTGTGAGGCCCGTCTCAGCTACCGTGACAACACTTCAAAGTGGAGCCTGAGAAATCAGTCTAATTTTACATATTTCTTATTCAGCTGCTATTTTCAGACTGTCCAGGAGCTTGATAAAAGAGGGAAAGAATGTAGCCCACTTTTATTTATTTCGTAAGGAAATTAGGATAATCTACTCTTCACGGGGTCAAGCAACGACTGTCTGCAATGAACATGATGAGAAAGCCTAGTTGACATACTGTGTCTGTCGCTATGAACCACGGCCAGGATACACTGACAACCAGTGATGTAGCCTGGGCTGTATATCATCGCTATGGGCAACCATTTATTGTACAGTGTGGGTGCACGCGCTTTGAGTAGTAGGCTATTTCAACGTTTTCCACTTGATAACAGGTTGGCGTTATCAGGCACCTAGAAGTCAGTTAATCCGTTGAGCGTTTACAACTGGTTCGTTGACAACACACACTTTTTCACAACAAATACCTGGTGTGTGACGGATGGAAATGCAGGGAGACTGGACAGTAACAGCTTGCTGCCTCTTCCAATCTGGTTTTGGAGGGTTGTGGGGGTTAACACACACACACACACAAACTCTCTCTCTCGCTCTAAGGGACCCCTCTTCTCCGCCCAGTGTGCTATCCAGTCAGTGGGAAGTCCTGCGGCTCTCTGCTGTTGGCCCATGAAATAAGCTTCTCGCTGCTTCCCGGCCCTCACTGCTCTGCCATGGTGTTTAATTTTGGGCTCCAGTGGTCAGAACATCTGCTTTGTGACCCCGCTTTCCCATCTCTCTCCAGAGGACTTCAGTTGGAACAACAGATTCATAACTCGAAGATATATTCCTAAAACCATAGCATCGGTTCTTCTGTTTCAATGTAAAGTTTTGGAGATCACTCAGGTGTGTTCACTATGTCGTTTCCCTTCACTTTCTACTCCATTAAGGCCACTGTACGGTAAGTCACTTTAAGACTGGTTTTAAAATGCATGAAATTATAGGGAATGAGTCTCTGAACCAGTCAGGCTAGTCCACCAGCGGCCCTTCAGCAGGTCCATTTAAAAGCCCTTTTAGTAAAGCTGTGATGGGCCTCCTCTCAGTCCTGTAATAGATGGGCTTTTCACTGACCCCATGTTGATTACATCGCTCCACCATCTCTCTGGCAGAGCACGACCCAGTCTCACGATTGATTTCTGAGGTTTGTCAACACTGCGTTTCTCACAGCCTCTGGTGTGATGTTAAAGAGTGAAGTAGGTAGCTAACGTGTGGATCGAAAACAGAAGGAGGAGAGTGAGGACAAACGAAACAGGAGGAGAAAAAATGTTTTGAACAGTTTGTTCCTATGAACGACACCCTGGGATTGGTTGTAATACCTTACCCCTTTTATCAAAATAAAAATTTACTTTTTGGAAGCATAAACGAGATTGCTGGTATCCTCTCTGCGTTAAATGAGTCACTTTTTTTACCCAGCCGAAAATGGAAGGTAGGAGTGGACCCCACAGTGAATGTTTCTGTAAGGAGGCAGGTCTTTGTCCACACCACTCTTGAGTACCTGAGAGAATTAAAACATCTCATGTTCTTTCTGTTATCCATTCAGCAGCATCAGTTAGACGCTCACAGTCTTTTTCTCTTGGAGTGGGTTTGGTAGTCGGCGTACCAGAGGCACACACGCTCTTAGCTCTATGACTACCTCCTGTTCTTTGTCCTCTCAGTACTGAGAAAAACACACCACTCAAAAATACAATGATATGTTCTTTGTCCCCTCAGTAATACTGAGAAAAACACACCACTTACATGCTTTTTGTGTGTACCAAGAAAGTGGAGTTGGATGTAGGGGACTGTGGCAAAGTCCTGTCCAACTAGCTGATTGCCAGCCTCAGCGTTGAGTCATTCTCAAAACGTTGTGCAGATTTATTCACGGCATCTCTGTTCTAAGGCTCTGGAGATCTTGTATTCCGTTAGATTTATAACACATGAGTCAGCCTAATGGTTTACCCCCTAACCATATAGACATAGATAAGCATATGGTATTTTAGTAGATGCTTTTATCCAAAGTGACTAACCCATTCATATCCCTCACCCCGTACACTTTTATTTCTCCACATTATTTTTTGAAATTGCTTTTCTGAAAATGTGAATTAATTCCCACTCCAAATGGACTAGTTGGAAATGGAATACAGCTTTCCTTCTAAGAGGTAGGATAGTAGAAGTACAATTCAATGGCACATTAATCTGAGTAAACCAAAAACAGACCCTGTCATCAGCTGTTGAGAGAATGAAGTCTATGGAGTAGAAGACAGCAGGACTCAACAGCCTCCAGCAGAAAAGACACTTCTCAACTGGGGAAAAGATGCGCCACTAAATATCCATAAATGAGGGATGACTTGACTACCAGAGAACTGCTATTCTATTGGTGCATCGTTGTCAAAATTTGCATAGACTGACTGTACATACTGAGATGAGTGTACTTTACCAAGTAGAACGCTAAAGTCAGAAATGTTTAACCTTACCATCATGAAATATAGAGATATGTGTAGAATGCCAAGAGAAAATCTGATGCTTTAGTTGTTCTGTCCTGCAGGCAATATGACCCGAGTGCTCAACCTAGCAAATCAACTCCAGCGGAAGGCATCCATCTAAGATATTTTCTGTTGAAAGTGGAGAAGCATGAGTACTATATATCACCCTCATGTTGGTATCATAATATATAGATCATTATGAACAGGGTACCAGCGAGGCTATTTCAGCAGCAGCACATACATTCCAAAAAGTTATATGTCCCTTTTTTTCATTGTTCTATTCCACACACACACACACACACACACACACACACACACACACACACATACACACACACACACACACACACACACACACACACACACACACACACACACACACACACCTGTGCATCAGGTTTATAGCATCAATTTAACTCATCCTTTGACAACAGCTTGTGTGTGTGTGTATGTGTGTGTCTGTCTGTCTGTCTGTGTGTGTGTGTGTGTGTGTGTGTGTGTGTGTGTGTGTGTGTGTGTGTGTGTGTGTGTGTGTGCGTGCATGTGATGCAAGTGTGATGCATGTGTGTGAAATGAATAGATAAGAAGTAATGATATGATTCATATTGTCCTCCATGAGGTTTTAAATATGTACAATGGCATTGAACCAAGGCCTGTGACTGTTTTGTTTTGTATGCAAGCAAGTCTATTTTCACGCTTTAACTACAAAATGTAATTAAGAATCAAGTTTTAATTTCAACCTGTTTGGATATCGAGACGGACACACGTGTAGGGGAAACTGAACTGGACATCTTATATGAAAGCTTTCAAAAAAGCAGAGACTCTGGGTATATTGTGAATATTTCACTCATAAAAACTGTTGAAGGGGTCTCAAAGGGGTAAGAACAAGTCCTAAAATAAGTCTAATGCAGGGCCAAATCACCTGAGACTTGCATGTGGAACTCAAATGTTTGCATCAGGAATGCTTTCACCTCAGTGAGACATTTGGGTGAATGTTGAGTCATACGAGGGCATGTCAATTTAGGATTTGGCTGCTGTGTCTGTAGGTGGTAGTTTTCCCTTGAGGGAAGAATGAGAGAGAGGAGAGAAGGGAGAGAGAGAGAGAGAGAGAGTGAGAGAGAGAGAGCGAGAGAGAGAGAGAAAGAGTGATGGGAGAGAGAGAGATGAGAGAGAGCGAGGAGAGAGAGAGAGAGAGAGAGAGAGAGAGAGAGAGAGAGAGAGAGAGAGAGAGAGAGAGAGAGAGTGAGAGAGAGAGAGCGAGAGAGAGAGAGTGAGAGAGAGAGAGCGAGAGAGAGAGAGAAAGAGTGATGGGAGAGAGAGAGATGAGAGAGAGCGAGAGGGAGAGAGAGAGAGAGAGAGAGAGAGAGAGAGAGAGAGAGAGAGAGAGAGAGAGAGAGTGAGAGAGAGAGAAAGAGTGATGGGAGAGAGAGAGATGAGAGAGAGAGAGAGAGAGAGTGAGAGAGAGAGAGAGAGAGAGAGAGAGAGAGAGAGAGAGAGAGAGAGAGAGAGAGAGAGAGAGTGAGTGATGAGAGAGAGAGAGAGAGTGAGAGAGAGAGAGAGAAAGAGTGATGGGAGAGAGAGAGATGAGAGAGAGAGAGAGAGCGAGAGGGAGAGAGAGAGAGAGAGAGAGAGAGAGAGAGAGAGAGAGAGAGAGATGAGTGATGGGAGAGAGAGGGGGAGAGTTAGAGAGAGAGAGAGAGAGAGAGAGAGAGAGAGAGAGAGAGAGAGAGAGAGAGAGAGAGAGAGAGAGAGAGAGAGAGAGAGAGAGAGAGAGAAGTTCTCTAAAGACACTAGAGACAATAATTAAAGAAACAACACTGTTTGGGAAAAGGTAGGCTTATATTGCAACATTGTAGCCAACATCACCAGTGTTGCTATGGAAATTGTTTACCCACCAGACATCCAAACAGAGAAAGCTAAGAACATTTTCAAAGGTTTGATAATGGGACAGAACCATTAATGCCTGTTTTCAGATCTTACCAATTGCAAAACAAGAGCAAATGTAATATTTAATACCAAACGAGGACACATGGAAAATGGTTATTTGTAACCATTTCCGTTTCTCAAAAAAGAGAGGCATCAGCCAAGGCTGTCAGATCAGCATTTCTGAAGAAGCTGACCAGAGCAACACATATCAAACAGTCAACTTATACAATAATGGAACTGTATTGATACAAGGCAATGATTCAAGCCTCCAGGCTTTTGAGAATGTGTTTGCCACCCTAAAAGTAGAAGCTGAACTCATCCCAGAAGCTGAGGAAAAAGTAAAGGAGGGAGATGATGGAGAAAAGCACCAACACCCCCAACAGCCTCTGTGACCCAGCAAGAAGCCCTCCGTGTCCCTCTACCTACCTCACATGCAGCAGACAGAGCCAAGGACATGCCTACAACACCTGCTATGCAACGTTTCCACAACACCCTCTCTCTAGTTGAAGCAGAGGTCATAGAAATCAGAGAGAACAAGATGCAAGAGGATGACACTGTCCAGAAACTAAAAGAAGAGATGAAATAGTTCAGGGAGGAGAGCAGAGCATCTATTGCTAAATTAGAAAGCAGAATGGACAAACTGAGTCAGACAAATGATGACCTCTGATACCATCTGAGCACAACAAGAAAGGAGCTAGAGCAGAGAGAGAGGTACATTGACACCCTCAACCAGCAGCTAGTCATTATGTCCTCTGCATCTAGAGAACATGCCCACCAGCTTGGTACAACACAGGCAGAACCTGAGACCAGCATAACCAGCATGGCCTCCACAACACAGCCTGATGACACTGCACCAGCCTCCCAGTCTGCTCCAGCCCAGGTCAGCCAACCAGCCTCCCAGTCTGCTCCAGCCCAGGTCAGCCAACCAGCCTCCCAGTCTGCTCCAGCCAGACAATCACCCACAACTGCAATCCTTATCGATTCAAATGGGAAGTTCTTGGTGCAGGAAAGATTATTCCCTAGACACCAGGTGTATAAGTTCTGGTGTCCTACAACTGAGAGTGCAATGCACATACT
This sequence comes from Coregonus lavaretus, assembly GCF_964263955.1. Classification (NCBI taxonomy): domain Eukaryota; kingdom Metazoa; phylum Chordata; class Actinopteri; order Salmoniformes; family Salmonidae; genus Coregonus; species Coregonus lavaretus. The sequence goes on along the minus strand of NW_028160640.1, from coordinate 7,695 downwards.
CAGTCAGACCAGGATTGACACCCCCGACAACATCATCATCCACACTGGCACAAACAACCTGAATGAAATGAAAAAAAAAAGGTACTAGCCACATTTGGCTAAAACGTAACAAAGGTAAAATATATTGTGACAGTGATGTATACATATGTGCAGCCTATGCCCCTCCTTCAGATTCATCACATTAGTTTTTTGACAATCTCCATTCAGACATCCTTCAATTTCAGGCAGAGGGTAAAGTGCTTTTTTGTGGAGATTTCAATGCGAGAACAGGTTCTGAGCCTGACTACACTGATGCGGGAGGTAACCACCACATATCCTTGTACAGTAGCCCTATTATAAATAATAGAAACAGTCCTGACCAAATACTGAACAAAAACGGGAAGGAGTTAGTGCATCTCTGTCGAGCCTTAGGCCTGTACATGCTTAATGGTATAATCAGAGGAGACTCTTTAGGTCGGTTTATTACTGCTCAGCTCTTGGGACAAGTGTAGTCGATTATGCCATCACTGACATCAACCCTTCCTCCATTAGTGAGTTCACAGTCAGACCACAGACACCATTGTCAGATCACAGTCAGATCAACGTGTTTCTGAAGAAATTAACCAGTAATACCCATTCAAAAAAACAGCCCAATAACTCTACAACATGAACCAATCGTACAGATGGGCTCCAAACAGTGCAGAGAAATTCATTGAAACATTGAACTCAAATGAAATGATGAACTCTATACAGGTCTTCAATAACTCAGAATACCAAAACAATAAAGAAGGTGTCAATTCGGCTACTCAATACATAAAATGCATATTCCAAAAAGCAGCATCAAAAGCAAATTTAAGAAAACCAAAGAAATACAACATCAGAAACAAAAAACAAAATGTTTCTGAAAGATGGTTTGATAACAAATGTAAAACAATTAGAAAACACCTAAGACAAATGTCAAATGATAAACATAAGCAGCAAAACAACCCGGAGCTACGCTATGACTACTTTGAAACTCTGAAACAATATAAACACTGAAACACAAGAAATTGAATTATACCAATAAGACACTTAATGAAATTGAAAACGCAATTGACCAAAATCAATTCTGGGACATGTGGAACACTTTAAGCATGACAAAGCCACAAGAATTAGCCATACAAGATGAAGGAATTTGGAAAAACGTATTTTGATCATCTATACAAAAACATCCCACAAAAAAAACAAATTCTAATAATATTCAAGAAAAATTGAACATCCTTGAATTAGTCATTAAAAACAACCAAAATCCATTAGATTACCCAATAACCCAACAAGAACTAAATGGAAAGATACAATCTATAAAACCAAAGAAGGCTTGTGGTCTAGATAACATCAGAAATGAAATGCTGAAATGCTGAAAAACAGCACACCTGAGTTGCAAAATGCTGTGCTTAAATTGTTCAACATGGTACTAACTTCTGGCTCCTTTCCTGATGTCTGGAAAGAGGGGCTCATCTCCCCTATCCACAAAAGTGGAGACAAATCAGACCCCAATAATTACAGGGGAATATGCGTAAACAGCAACTTGGGAAAGGTTTTCTGTAGTATTTTGAATTCAAGAATTCAAACCTTTCTTCAAGAAAAAATGTAATAAGTAAATGTCAAATTGGCTTTCTCCCCAACCATCGCACTACTGACAATATATACACCTAACACACACTAATTAATAAACACGTCCACCAAAAAAAAGAGGGCAAAATCTTTGCTTGCTTTATTGACTTTAAAAAAGCACTTGAATCTATTTGGCATGAAGGGCTATTCTTCAAAATTCTCCAAAGTGGGCTTGGTGGTAAGGTGTAACCTAATAAAATGTATGTACACAGAAAACAAGTGTGGAATAGAAACCAAAAACCAAAGAACATAATTATTTTCTCAACATTGAGGTGTGAGACAAGGCTGCAGTTTGAGTCCAAACCTTTTCAACATTTCTATAAATGAATTAGCAGACATGTTGGACCATTCTGCAGCCCCAGGACTCACACTATTTGACAGAGAGGTAAAATACCTGCTATATGCTGATGATTTGGTTCTTCTATCACCAACCAAAGAAGGTCTTCAACAGAACCATAACATTCTAGAGCAATATTGTCATAATTGGGCCCTGAAAATCATGATTTTCAAGAAAAAACCCAGATGTCAGAAACACAAATATAAACCCTGAACAACATCTTAATTGAACACACTCAAACTTACTCATACCTTGGTCTGACCATATCTGCATCGGGAAACTTTAATATGGCAGTGAATGCACTCAAAGAAAAAGCCTGCAGAGCATTGAATGCAATAAAATGAAATTATTAAAAATCAACATCCCAATTAGAATTTGGACCAAAATATTTGACAGTGTAATCCTACCAATAGCTCTTTACGGACGTGCGGTTTGGGGGCCGCTCAATAAACTGGACAAATATCCAATTGAAGCCCTACATGCAGAATTCTGTGGGAAAATTCTACAAGTCCAAAGAAACACACCAACTAATGCATGTAGGGCCGAATTGGGCCGCTGTAATGAAAATGGAAAAAATATCATAAAAATTTGACCGAAATTCAAGTACAAAATCAAGTCTCCAATTTAAAGCACTTCAAACCCGAGAGCTGAGCCCAGAAACGAGCCCTCTCAGTCAGCTGGTGTTGGACCTAACCAACCAAGCTAACACCAGCACTACTTCAAAAGAAATAATTCAAATAAACAAAACCAATCAAAGGACTCATATTTCATATCATATACTCATATTTACAACATTGGAAAAACTAAACAAAATCCCAAAGCTCTGAACAGAGAATATGAATTGGCTGATTATCTCTACTCTGTCAGAGATACGAAGCAGAGACAGATCCTTACCAAGTACAGGCTGAGTGACCACCAATTGGCAATAGAAACTAGCAGACATAAAAAACATGGCTACCCAAAGAGGAGCGTGTAGAGTGAGGTAAAAAAGTATTTGATCCCCTGCTGATTTTGTACGTTTGCCCACTGACAAAGAAATGATCAGTCTATCATTTTAATGGTCGGTTTATTTGAACAGTGAGAGACAGAATAACAACAACAAAATCCAGAAAAACGCATATCAAAAATGTTATAAATTGATTTGCATTTTAATGAGGGAAATAAGTATTTGACCCCCTCTCAATCAGAAAGATTTCTGGCTCCCAGTTGTCTTTTATACAGGTAACGAGCTGAGATTAGGAGCACACTCTTAAAGGGAGTGCTCCTAATCTCAGCTTGTTACCTGTATAAAAGACACCTGTCCACAGAAGCAATCAATCAATCAGATTCCAAACTCTCCACCATGGCCAAGACCAAAGAGCTCTCCAAGGATGTCAGGGACAAGATTGTAGACCTACAGAAGGCTGGAATGGGCTACAAGACCATCGCCAAGCAGCTTGGTGAGAAGGTGACAACAGTTGGTGCGATTATTCGCAAATGGAAGAAACACAAAAGAACTGTCAATCTCCCTCAGCCTGGGGCTCCATGCAAGATCTCACCTCGTGGAGTTGCAATGATCATGAGAACGGTGAGGAATCAGCCCAGAACTACACAGGAGGATCTTGTCAATGATCTCAAGGCAGCTGGGACCATAGTCACCAAGAAAACAATTGGTAACACACTACGCAGTGAAGGACTGAAATCCTGCAGTGCCCGCAAGGTCCCCCTGCTCAAGAAAGCACATATACAGGCCCGTCTGAAGTTTGCCAATGAACATCTGAATGATTCAGAGGAGAACTGGGTGAAAGTGTTGTGGTCAGATGAGACCAAAATGGAGCTCTTTGGCATCAACTCAACTCGCCGTGTTTGGAGGAGGAGGAATGCTGCCTATGACCCGAAGAACACCATCCCCACCGTCAAACATGGAGGTGGAAACATTATGCTTTGGGGGTGTTTGTCTGCTAAGGGGACAGGACAACTTCACCGCATCAAAGGGACGATGGACGGTGCCATGTACCGTCAAATCTTGGGTGAGAACCTCCTTCCCTCAGCCAGGGCATTGAAAATGGCTTGTGGATGGGTATTCCAGCATGACAATGACCCAAAACACACGGCCAAGGCAACAAAGGAGTGGCTCAAGAAGAAGCACATTAAGGTTCTGGAGTGGCCTAGCCAGTCTCCAGACCTTAATCCCATAGAAAATCTGTGGAGGGAGCTGAAGGTTTGAGTTGCCAAACGTCAGGCTCGAAACCTTAATGACTTGGAGAAGATCTGCAAAGAGGAGTGGGACAAAATCCCTCCTGAGATGTGTGCAAACCTGATGGCCAACTACAAGAAACGTCTGACCTCTGTGATTGCCAACAAGGGTTTTGCCACCAAGTACAAGTCATGTTTTGCAGAGGGGTCAAATACTTATTTCCCTCATTAAAATGCAAATCAATTTATAACATTTTTGACATGCGTTTTTCTGGATTTTGTTGTTGTTATTCTGTCACTCACTGTTCAAATAAACCTACCATTAAAATTATAGACTGATCATGTCTTTGTCAGTAGGCAAACATACAAAATCAAATACTGCACGACAGGGGAGGTAGAAACAGAGATTTACTTTCTCCTTTACTGTGATAAATATTCCTCACCAAGAGATTCATTATTCACAGAAATTACTACATTTATTCCAAATTTTAACTTATTAAACCCAGAGGAAAAACTAAAAATAGTCATGGGCGAAGGAGAAATGGCTCCTCTTGCAGCCAAATATGTATTTGCCTGCCATAGCCTGAGGGACACTGAATAATTACATCTGCATAGTAAACAGTAATTTACTTATTATTAGTATTATTATTATTGTTATTATTATTATTATTATTATTATTATTATTGTTATCATTATTATTATTATTATTATTGTTGTGATCATTATTCTAAATGGTAGTTGTACGGGTAGTAGGGGGGATGGTAATGATGGCAGTTTAATGATGGTGGTAGTAGTAGTGGTAGTAATGATGATGGTAGTTGTAGTACTGATGTAATGGTGAGGATGACAGTTAGTTAGTTATAAGTTAGTTACAGTTTCATTTTCCATGTTTAGCCTTTTCTATTAATTATTTTTCTATTGACTGTTATCATTTTATTGTTGTTGTTTTTATTATTATTATTATAATATTATTATTATTATTTACTACCATTTCATATTATTATTTGTTATTCTTTATTATTTTATTACAATGTATATTGTATACATTGTTGCTTTGGCAATATTGACGCAATGTTTTTCATGCCAATAAAGCAGCTTGAATTTGAGAGAGAGAGAGAGAGAGAGAGAGAGAGAGAGAGAGAGAGAGAGAGAGAGAGAGAGAGAGACATTTATTCCTCAACCGGGAAAAGACAAGCCACTAAATATCCATAAATGAGGGATGACTTGACTACCAGAGAACTGCTATTCTATTGTTTGGTGCATCGTTGTCAGAATCTGCATAGACTGACCATACATACTGAGATGTATGTACTTTACCAAGTAGAATGCTAAAGTCATAAAAGTTTAACCTTCCCATTATGAAAAATACATATCTATGTATCTGCATGGCTGGACTGCCCAAATAGGTTCTCATATCATCAAACATTTATAGCCACATCAAGTGAGCTTCTCAATGTCATCAAAATGGGAAATGGACAGATTACATTGCTGCATATTAGCAGTGATGGAAAAAGTACCCATTGGTCACACTTGAATAAAAGTAAAAACACCATAATAGAAAATGACTCAAGTAAAAGTGAAAGTCACCCAGTAAAAAAATACTTGAATATACTTAATGCTATACATCATTTATGTTATTTTATTTACGGTAGCCAGGGGCACACTCCAACTCATAGGGCCAGACGGAGATACACATGGACCTGACTATTACTGTAAAGTAATGCTCATATAGCCAGACGGAGATACACATGGACCTGACTATTACTGTAAAATAATGCTCATATAGCCAGACGGAGATACACATGGACCTGACTATTACTGTAAAGTAATGCTCACAGGGCCAGACGGAGATACACATGGACCTGACTATTACTGTAAAGTAATGCTCACAGGGCCAGATGGAGATACACATGGACCTGACTATTACTGTAAAGTAATGCTCACAGGGCCAGACGGAGATACACATGGACCTGACTATTACTGTAAAGTAATGCTCACAGGGCCAGATGGAGATACACATGGACCTGACTATTACTGTAAAGTAATGCTCACAGGGCCAGACGGAGATACACATGGACCTGACTATTACTGTAAAGTAATGCTCACAGGGCCAGACGGAGATACACATGGACCTGACTATTAATGTAAAGTAATGCTCACAGGGCCAGATGGAGATACACATGGACCTGACTATTACTGTAAAGTAATGCTCATATAGCCAAATGGAGATACACATGGACCTGACTATTACTGTAAAGTAATGCTCACAGGGCCAGATGGAGATACACATGGACCTGACTATTACTGTAAAGTAATGCTCACAGGGCCAGATGGAGATACACATGGACCTGACTATTACTGTAAAATAATGCTCACAGGGCCAGACGGAGATACACATGGACCTGACTATTACTGAAAAGTAATGCTCACAGGGCCAGATGGAGATACACATGGACCTGACTATTACTGTAAAGTAATGCTCACAGGGCCAGATGGAGATACACATGGACCTGACTATTACGGTAAAGTAATGCTCATATAGCCAGATGGAGATACACATGGACCTGACTATTACTGTAAAGTAATGCTCACAGGGCCAGACGGAGATACACATGGACCTGACTATTACTGTAAAGTAATGCTCACAGGGCCAGATGGAGATACACATGGACCTGACTATTACTGTAAAATAATGCTCACAGGGCCAGATGGAGATACACATGGACCTGACTATTACTGTAAAGTAATGCTCACAGGGCCAGACGGAGATACACATGGACCTAATTCAAACGTTCACAGAAAGCATGCATTGTAGGGACACAATAGAAAAGATGACAGACAATCTCTCTCTGCATCAAACACACAAACACAGGCCACACGCACACACACACACTCTCTCTCTCTCACACACACACACAGCACCCAGAATTCTACAGATGTAGGATCTTCATTTGATAATTTGTTGATGAGTATTTTCCTGCAAAGCAGGAAATGCAAACTTGTAGTGTATTTGAGTTTTATTTCCACTGTGAAATTTCAGACTTGATTTTCCCTAACAAAAAATATATCAACAAATATGTCCATTAATTATATTCCATATAATAATTCACATTTCCTGTTGCTGCTGAGAGAGAGAGAGAGAGAGAGAGAGAGAGAGAGAAGGAGATAGAGAGAGAATGAGAGAGAGAGAGGAAGGAGAGAGAGAGAGAAGGGGAGAGAGAGAAGGAGAGGAGAGAGAGAATGAGAGAGAGGAAGGAGAGAGAGAGAGAGAGAGAGAGAGAGAGAGAGAGAGAGAGAGAAGAGAAGGAGAGAGATGGAAGGAGAGAGAGAGAGAGAGAGAGAGAGAGAGAGGAGAGAGAGAGAGAGAAGAGAGAGAGAGAGAGACGGAGAGAGAGAGAGAAGGAGAGAGAGACAAAATAGAAAAGAAGGAGAGAGAGAGAGAGAGAGAAGGAGAGAGAGAGAGAGAGAGAGAGAGAGAGAGAGAGAGAGAGAGAGAGAGAGAGAGAGAGAGAGAGAGAGAGAGAGAGAGAGAGAAGAGAAGGAGAGAGAT
>NW_028160642.1:0-2000 GCF_964263955.1 Coregonus lavaretus | reverse complement strand
ATTTGGAAAGAAGGCTGCCAGACAGGTTTTTCGCTCTCACACTCCATAAAGATTTGTTCATATTTCATAGAAATATATTTACACTCCATAGAAAAATGTGTTTTTGGTTTATTGTTAAAGATACTCAATAAGATAAATTGTTACTTGTCATAATCATATTCTTTTTGTTTTCGAGACTTAATTTGTCTCGAAGGGGGGAATATGTAGTATCTGAGGAATTATGACTTTGCTAACGTTTTCAAAATGGTATCTGAGAGGATGTTTATTCAGCTTGGAGGGAGCATCTGGGGAGCAGTTTTGTGGGGACACCCCATAGAACAGAGGAAGTCTGTTGTGTGGAGACAGGTGATTGGTCTGTATGGGAAACCACCCACAGCAGGGTAAAGATTATAAATACTTGGTTGAGACAAAGGAGAGCAGAACAAACATATTATTTTGGGTCGCTGTTCTCCAGATGCTGCAGACGTCTGTAACTTATGCTGAAATCTTGTGATATAAATAAAACTTTAAAATCGAAGTACAGTGTAAGCGGACTCCTTGGACTCACAGCAAAGATTAGCATTATTCTTTATAAACAACAAGGGTCAGCGTGGCGGATGTGTTGTTGCCTACCCTCATCACCTGGGAGCGGCCCGTCAGGAAGTCCAGGATCCAGTTGCAAAGGGAGGTGTTCAGTCCCAGGGTCCTTAGCTTAGTGATGTGCTTGGAGGGCACTATAGTGTTGAACGCTGAGCTGTAGTCAATGAACAGCATTCTCACATAGATGTTCCTCTTGTCCAGGCGGGAAAGGGCAGTGTGGAGTGCAATAGAGATTGCATCATCTGTGGATCTGTTGGGGCAGTATGCGAATTGGAGTGGGTCCAGGGTGTCTGGGATGATGGTGTTAATGTGAGCAATGACCAGCCTTTCAAAGCATTTAATGACTACAGATGTGAGTGCTACTGGGTGATAGTCATTTAGACAGGTTACCTTGGCGTTCTTGGGCACAGGGACTATGGTGGTCTGCTTGAAACATGTAGGTATTACAGACTGGGTCAGGGAGAGGTTGAAAATGTCAGTGAATACACATGCCAGTTGGTCAGCGCATGCCATTAGTACGCATCCTGGTAATCCGTCTGGCCCTGCGGCCTTGTGAATGTTAACCTGTTTAAAGGTCTTACTCACATCGGCTATGGAGAGAGAGCGTGATCACACAGTTGTCCGGAAACAGCTGGTACTCTCATATATGGTTAAGTGTTGCTTGCCTCAAAGCGAGCATAGAAGGCATTTAGCTCGTCTGGTAGGCTCGCGTCACTGGGCAGCTTGTGGCAGGGTTTCTCTTTGTAATCCATGATAGTTTGCAAGCCCTGTCACATCCGACGTGCGTCAGAGCCGGGGTAGTAGGACTCTTTGCCTTTTTGATGGTTCGTTGGAGGGTGTAGTGGGATTTCTTATAAGCGTTCGGATTAGTGTCCCTCTCCTTGAAAGCGGAAACTCTAGCTCAGTGCGGATGTTGCCTGTAATCCATGGCTTCTGGTTGGGATATGTACGTACGGTCACTGTGGGGATGAAGTCGTCAATGCACTTATGAAGCCAGTGACTGTTGTGGTAAACTCCTCAATGCCATCATATGAATCCCGGAACATATTCCAGTCTGTGCTAGCAAAACAGTCCTGTAGCTTAGCATCCGCTTCATTGGACCATTTCCTTATTGAGCGAGTCACTGGTACTTCCTGTTTGAGTTTTTGCTTGTTTTTTTTTGCTTGTAAGCAGGAAGGATAGAGTTATGGAAAAATATAGATGAAAACTTTCTTGCTAAATAGTATGGTCTTCAGCTAATCATGAGGTATTCAGAGGAGCAGAACCTCGAGACTTCCTTAATATTAGAGATAGCTCACCAGGTGTTGTTAACAAAGAGACACACACCTTCCCCTTGAGCTTACCTGACGCTGCCATTCTATCCTGCCGATGCATAGAAAAACCAGCTAGATGTACACTACCGGTCAAAGGTTTTAGAACAC
>NW_028160643.1:37500-71049 GCF_964263955.1 Coregonus lavaretus | reverse complement strand
AGATAGATGAGGAGGCTAACATCAACAAGGTGTCTCTGTTCTAGATAGATGAGGAGGCTAACATCAACAAGGTGTCTCTGTTCTAGATAGATGAGGAGGCTAACATCAACAAGGTGTCTCTGTTCTAGATAGATGAGGAGGCTAACATCAACAAGGTGTCTCTGTTCTAGATAGATGAGGAGGCTAACATCAACAAGGTGTCTCTGTTCTAGATAGATGAGGAGGCTAACATCAACAAGGTGTCTCTGTTCTAGATAGATGAGGAGGCTAACATCAACAAGGTGTCTCTCTGTTCTAGATAGATGAGGAGGCTAACATCAACAAGGTGTCTCTGTTCTAGATAGATGAGGAGGCTAACATCAACAAGGTTTCTCTCTGTTCTAGATAGATGAGGAGGCTAACATCAACAAGGTGTCTCTGTTCTAGATAGATGAGGAGGCTAACATCAACAAGGTGTCTCTCTGTTCTAGATAGATGAGGAGGCTAACATCAACAAGGTGTCTCTGTTCTAGATAGATGAGGAGGCTAACATCAACAAGGTTTCTCTCTGTTCTAGATAGATGAGGAGGCTAACATCAACAAGGTGTCTCTGTTCTAGATAGATGAGGAGGCTAACATCAACAAGGTGTCTCTCTGTTCTAGATAGATGAGGAGGCTAACATCAACAAGGTGTCTCTGTTCTAGATAGATGAGGAGGCTAACATCAACAAGGTGTCTCTGTTCTAGATAGATGAGGAGGCTAACATCAACAAGGTGTCTCTGTTCTAGATAGATGAGGAGGCTAACATCAACAAGGTGTCTCTGTTCTAGATAGATGAGGAGGCTAACATCAACAAGGTGTCTCTGTTCTAGATAGATGAGGAGGCTAACATCAACAAGGTGTCTCTGTTCTAGATAGATGAGGAGGCTAACATCAACAAGGTGTCTCTGTTCTAGATAGATGAGGAGGCTAACATCAACAAGGTGTCTCTGTTCTAGATAGATGAGGAGGCTAACATCAACAAGGTGTCTCTGTTCTAGATCGATGAGGAAGCTAAAATCAACAAGGTGTCTCTCTGTTCTAGATAGATGAGGAGGCTAACATCAACAAGGTGCCTCTGTTCTAGATAGATGAGGAGGCTAACATCAACAAGGTGTCTCTGTTCTAGATAGATGAGGAGGCTAACATCAACAAGGTGCCTCTGTTCTAGATAGATGAGGAGGCTAACATCAACAAGGTGTCTCTGTTCTAGATAGATGAGGAGGCTAACATCAACAAGGTGTCTCTGTTCTAGATAGATGAGGAGGCTAACATCAACAAGGTGCCTCTGTTCTAGATAGATGAGGAGGCTAACATCAACAAGGTGTCTCTGTTCTAGATAGATGAGGAGGCTAACATCAACAAGGTGTCTCTCTGTTCTAGATAGATGAGGAGGCAAACATCAACAAGGTGTCTCTGTTCTAGATAGATGAGGAGGCTAACATCAACAAGGTGTCTCTCTGTTCTAGATAGATGAGGAGGCTAACATCAACAAGGTGTCTCTCTGTTCTAGATAGATGAGGAGGCTAACATCAACAAGGTGTCTCTGTTCTAGATAGATGAGGAGGCTAACATCAACAAGGTGTCTCTGTTCTAGATAGATGAGGAGGCTAACATCAACAAGGTTTCTCTCTGTTCTAGATAGATGAGGAGGCTAACATCAACAAGGTGTCTCTGTTCTAGATAGATGAGGAGGCTAACATCAACAAGGTGTCTCTCTGTTCTAGATAGATGAGGAGGCTAACATCAACAAGGTGTCTCTGTTCTAGATAGATGAGGAGGCTAACATCAACAAGGTGTCTCTGTTCTAGATAGATGAGGAGGCTAACATCAACAAGGTGTCTCTGTTCTAGATAGATGAGGAGGCTAACATCAACAAGGTGTCTCTGTTCTAGATAGATGAGGAGGCTAACATCAACAAGGTGTCTCTGTTCTAGATAGATGAGGAGGCTAACATCAACAAGGTGTCTCTCTGTTCTAGATAGATGAGGAGGCTAACATCAACAAGGTGTCTCTCTGTTCTAGATAGATGAGGAGGCTAACATCAACAAGGTGTCTCTGTTCTAGATAGATGAGGAGGCTAACATCAACAAGGTGTCTCTGTTCTAGATAGATGAGGAGGCTAACATCAACAAGGTGTCTCTGTTCTAGATAGATGAGGAGGCTAACATCAACAAGGTGTCTCTGTTCTAGATAGATGAGGAGGCTAACATCAACAAGGTGTCTCTGTTCTAGATAGATGAGGAGGCTAACATCAACAAGGTGTCTCTCTGTTCTAGATAGATGAGGAGGCTAACATCAACAAGGTGTCTCTCTGTTCTAGATAGATGAGGAGGCTAACATCAACAAGGTGTCTCTCTGTTCTAGATAGATGAGGAGGCTAACATCAACAAGGTGCCTCTGTTCTAGATAGATGAGGAGGCTAACATCAACAAGGTGTCTCTCTGTTCTAGATAGATGAGGAGGCTAACATCAACAAGGTGTCTCTCTGTTCTAGATAGATGAGGAGGCTAACATCAACAAGGTGTCTCTCTGTTCTAGATAGATGAGGAGGCTAACATCAACAAGGTGTCTCTCTGTTCTAGATAGATGAGGAGGCTAACATCAACAAGGTGCCTCTGTTCTAGATAGATGAGGAGGCTAACATCAACAAGGTGTCTCTCTGTTCTAGATAGATGAGGAGGCTAACATCAACAAGGTGTCTCTGTTCTAGATAGATGAGGAGGCTAACATCAACAAGGTGTCTCTGTTCTAGATAGATGAGGAGGCTAACATCAACAAGGTGTCTCTCTGTTCTAGATAGATGAGGAGGCTAACATCAACAAGGTGTCTCTGTTCTAGATAGATGAGGAGGCTAACATCAACAAGGTGTCTCTGTTCTAGATAGATGAGGAGGCTAACATCAACAAGGTGTCTCTCTGCTCTAGATAGATGAGGAGGCTAACATCAACAAGGTGTCTCTCTGTTCTAGATAGATGAGGAGGCTAACATCAACAAGGTGTCTCTCTGTTCTAGATAGATGAGGAGGCTAACATCAACAAGGTGTCTCTGTTCTAGATAGATGAGGAAGCTAAAATCAACAAGGTGTCTCTCTGTTCTAGATAGATGAGGAGGCTAACATCAACAAGGTGTCTCTCTGTTCTAGATAGATGAGGAGGCTAACATCAACAAGGTGTCTCTGTTTTAGATAGATGAGGAGGCTAACATCAACAAGGTGTCTCTGTTCTAGATAGATGAGGAAGCTAAAATCAACAAGGTGTCTCTGTTCTAGATAGATGAGGAAGCTAAAATCAACCAGGTGTCTCTCTGTTCTAGATAGATGAGGAGGCTAACATCAACAAGGTGGAAGAGTATGTTGAGCTGCTGTATGAAGGTATGGAGGAGAAGGTGAAAGGAGCTACACTCATCCTACACCTGGCCAGGAACCCTGATAATCTGGAGGAACTACTGCAGAATGGTAAGGAGAGGGGAGAGACGGAGAAGGGAGAGGGGAGAGGGGAGAGGGGAGAGACGGAGAGGGGAGAGGGGAGAGGGGAGAGGGGAGAAGGAGAGGGGAGAGACGGAGAGGGGAGAGACGGAGAGGGGAGAGGGGAGAGATGGAGAGGGGAGAGACGGAGAAGGAGAGGGGAGAGATGGAGAAGGAGAGGGGAGAGGCAGAGAGGGGAGAGACGGAGAAGGAGAGGGGAGAGACAGAGAAGGAGAGGGGAGAGACAGAGAAGGAGAGGGGAGAGACGGAGAAGGAGAGGGGAGAGACGGAGAAGGAGAGGGGAGAGGGGAGAGACGGAGAGGGGAGAGAGGAGAGGGGAGAGATGGAGAGGGGAGAGACGGAGAAGGAGAGGGGAGAGACAGAGAAGGAGAGGGGAGAGAAGGAGAGGGGAGAGGGGAGAGACGGAGAAGGAGAGGGGAGAGACGGAGAGGGGAGAGAGGAGAGACGGAGAGGGGAGAGACGGAGAGGGGAGAGACGGAGAAGGAGAGGGGAGAGATGCAGAAGGAGAGGGGAGAGGCAGAGAGGGGAGAGACGGAGAAGGAGAGGGGAGAGACAGAGAAGGAGAGGGGAGAGACGGAGAGGGGAGAGACGTAGAGGGGAGAGACGGAGAGGGGAGGAGAGATGGAGAGGGGAGAGGGGAGAGATGGAGAAGGAGAGGGGAGAGGGGAGAGGGGAGAGATGGAGAAGGAGAGGGAAGAGGGGAGATATGGAGAGGGGAGAGGGGAGAGATGGAGAAGGAGAGGGGAGAGATGGAGAAGGAGAGGGGAGAGGGGAGAAGGAGAGGGGAGAGACGGAGAAGGAGAGGGGAGAGACGGAGAGGGGAGAGGGGAGAGACGGAGACGGAGAGGGGAGAGACGGAGAAGGGAGAGGGGAGAGAAGGAGAGGGGAGAGATGGAGAAGGAGAGGGGAGAGGGGAGAAGGAGAGGGGAGAGACAGAGAAGGAGAGGGGAGAGGGGAGAGACGGAGAAGGAGAGGGGAGAGACGGAGAAGGAGAGGGGAGAGGGGAGAGAAGGAGAGGGGAGAGGGGAGAGACGGAGAGGGGAGAGACGGAGAGGAGAGAGACGGAGAGGGGAGAGGGGAGAGACGGAGAAGGAGAGGTGAGAGGGGAGAGATGGAGAAGGAGAGGGGAGAGACGGAGAGGGGAGAGATGGAGAAGGAGAGGGGAGAGACGGAGAAGGAGAGGGGAGAGCCGGAGAAGGAGAGGGGAGAGATGGAGAGGGGAGAGACGGAGAGGGGAGAGATGGAGAGGGGAGAGATGGAGAAGGAGAGGGGAGAGACGGAGAGGGGAGAGATGGAGAAGGAGAGGGGAGAGACGGAGAGGGGAGAGATGGAGAAGGAGAGGGGAGAGACGGAGAGGGGAGAGATGGAGAAGGAGAGGGGAGAGACGGAGAGGGGAGAGATGGAGAAGGAGAGGGGAGAGACGGAGAAGGAGAGGGGAGAGGGGAGAGACGGAGAAGGAGAGGGGAGAGACGGAGAGGGGAGAGACGGAGAAGGAGAGGGGAGAGACGGAGAAGGAGAGGGGAGAGGGGAGAAGGGAGAGGGGAGAAGGAGAGGGGAGAGGGGAGAGACGGAGAAGGAGAGGGGAGAGACGGAGAGGGGAGAGACGGAGAAGGAGAGGGGAGAGGGGAGAGACGGAGAAGGAGAGGTGAGAGGGGAGAGGGGAGAGATGGAGAGGGGAGAGATGGAGAAGGAGAGGGGAGAGGGGAGAGATGGAGAAGGAGAGGGGAGAGGGGAGAAGGAGAGGGGAGAGACGGAGAAGGAGAGGGGAGAGATGGAGAGGGGAGAGGGGAGAGACGGAGAAGGAGAGGGGAGAGGGGAGAGATGGAGAAGGAGAGGGGAGAGACGGAGAAGGAGAGGGGAGAGACGGAGAGGGGAGAGACGGAGAGGGGAGAGACGGAGAAGGAGAGGGGAGAGACGGAGAAGGAGAGGGGAGAGGGGAGAAGGGAGAGGGGAGAAGGAGAGGGGAGAGGGGAGAGACGGAGAAGGAGAGGGGAGAGACGGAGAAGGAGAGGGGAGAGACGGAGAAGGAGAGGGGAGAGGGGAGAGAAGGAGAGGGGAGAGGGGAGAGATGGAGAGGGGAGAGGGGAGAGATGGAGAAGGAGAGGGGAGAGATGGAGAAGGAGAGGGGAGAGGGGAGAAGGAGAGGGGAGAGACGGAGAAGGAGAGGGGAGAGATGGAGAGGGGAGAGGGGAGAGATGGAGAAGGAGAGGGGAGAGACGGAGAAGGAGAGGGGAGAGATGGAGAAGGGAGAGGGGAGAGGGGAGAGATGGAGAAGGAGAGGGGAGAGACGGAGAAGGAGAGGGGAGAGACGGAGAAGGAGAGGGGAGAGGGGAGAGATGGAGAAGGAGAAGGGAGAGAAGGAGAAGAGAGAGGGGAGAAGGAGAGGGGAGAGACGGAGAGGGGAGATACGGAGAAGGAGAGGGGAGAGGGGAGAGACGGAGAGGGGAGAGGGGAGAAGGAGAGGGGAGAGGGGAGAGATGGAGAGGGGAGAGACGGAGAAGGAGAGGGGAGAGACAGAGAAGGAGAGGGGAGAGGGGAGAGACGGAGAAGGAGAGGGGAGAGACGGAGAGGGGAGAGAGGAGAGGGGAGAGATGGAGAGGGGAGAGACGGAGAAGGAGAGGGGAGAGACGGAGAAGGAGAGGGGAGAGACGGAGAAGGAGAGGGGAGAGGGGAGAGACGGAGAGGGGAGAGAGGAGAGGGGAGAGACGGAGAGGGGAGAGACGGAGAAGGAGAGGAGAGACGGAGAAGGAGAGGGGAGAGATGGAGAAGGAGAGGGGAGAGACGGAGAAGGAGAGGGGAGAGACAGAGAAGGAGAGGGGAGAGACGGAGAAGGAGAGGGGAGAGACGGAGAGGGGAGAGGGGAGAGACGGAGAGATGGAGAGGGGAGAGACGGAGAGGGGAGAGATGGAGAAGGAGAGGGGAGAGGGGAGAGATGGAGAGGGGAGAGGGGAGAGATGGAGAAGGAGAGGGGAGAGGGGAGATATGGAGAGGGGAGAGATGGAGAAGGAGAGGGGAGAGGGGAGAGATGGAGAAGGAGAGGGGAGAAGGAGAGGGGAGAGACGGAGAAGGAGAGGGGAGAGACGGAGAGGGGAGAGACGGAGAAGGAGAGGGGAGAGGGGAGAGACGGAGAAGGAGAGGGGAGAGACGGAGAAGGAGAGGGGAGAGATGGAGAGGGGAGAGATGGAGAAGGAGAGGGGAGAGACGGAGAGGGGAGAGATGGAGAGGGGAGAGATGGAGAAGGAGAGGGGAGAGGGGAGAAGGAGAGGAGAGAGACGGAGAAGGAGAGGGGAGAGACGGAGAAGGAGAGGGGAGAGGGGAGAGACGGAGAAGGAGAGGGGAGAGGGGAGAGACGGAGAAGGAGAGGGGAGAGACGGAGAAGGAGAGGGGAGAGACGGAGAAGGAGAGGGGAGAGACGGAGAAGGAGAGGGGAGAGACGGAGAAGGAGAGGGGAGAGGGGAGAGACGAAGAGGAGAGAGACGGAGAGGGAGAGGGGAGAGACGGAGAAGGAGAGGGGAGAGACGGAGAAGGAGAGGGGAGAGGGGAGAGACGGAGAAGGAGAGGGGAGAGACGGAGAGGGGAGAGACGGAGAAGGAGAGGGGAGAGATGGAGAAGGAGAGGCGAGAGATGGAGAGGGGAGAGACGGAGAAGGAGAGGGGAGAGACGGAGAAGGAGAGGGGAGAGATGGAGAGGGGAGAGACGGAGAGGGGAGAGATGGAGAAGGAGAGGGGAGAGACGGAGAAGGAGAGGGGAGAGACGGAGAAGGAGAGGGGAGAGACGGAGAAAGAGAGGGGAGAGGGGAGAGACGGAGAAGGAGAGGGGAGAGGGGAGAGATGGAGAGGGGAGAGGGGAGAGATGGAGAAGGAGAGGGGAGAGGGGAGAGATGGAGAAGGAGAGGGGAGAGGGGAGAAGGAGAGGGGAGAGATGGAGAAGGAGAGGGGAGAGACGGAGAGGGGAGAGATGGAGAAGGAGAGGGGAGAGACGGAGAGATGGAGAAGGAGAGGGGAGAAGGGAGAGATGGAGAAGGAGAGGGGAGAGGGGAGAGACGGAGAGGGGAGAGATGGAGAAAGAGAGGGGAGAGACGGAGAGATGGAGAAGGAGAGGGGAGAGACGGAGAGGGGAGAGACGGAGAAGGAGAGGGGAGAGACGGAGAAGGAGAGGGGAGAGATGGAGAGGGGAGAGGGGAGAGATGGAGAAGGAGAGGGGAGAGACGGAGAAGGAGAGGGGAGAGGGGAGAGACGGAGAAGGAGAGGGGAGAGGGGAGAGATGGAGAGGGGAGAGACGGAGAGGGGAGAGATGGAGAAGGAGAGGGGAGAGGGGAGAGATGGAGAAGGAGAGGGGAGAGGGGAGAAGGGAGAAGGGAGAGGGGAGAAGGAGACGGAGAGGGGAGAGACGGAGAAGGAGAGGGGAGAGGGGAGAGACGGAGAAGGAGAGGGGAGAGGGGAGAGGGGAGAGATGGACAGGGGAGAGGGGAGAGATGGAGAAGGAGAGGGGAGAGACGGAGAAGGAGAGGGGAGAGACGGAGAAGGAGAGGGGAGAGATGGAGAGGGGAGAGATGGAGAGCGGAGAGACGGAGAAGGAGAGGGGAGAGACGGAGAAGGAGAGGGGAGAGGGGAGAGACGGAGAAGGAGAGGGGAGAGGGGAGAGATGGAGAAGGAGAGGGGAGAGACGGAGAAGGAGAGGGGAGAGACGGAGAGGGGAGAGATGGAGAGGGGAGAGACGGAGAAGGAGAGGGGAGAGACGGAGAAGGAGAGGGGAGAGGGGAGAGACGGAGAAGGAGAGGGGAGAGACGGAGAAGGAGAGGGGAGAGGGGAGAAGGGAGAGGGGAGAAGGGAGAGGGGAGAGGGGAGAGACGGAGAAGGAGAGGGGAGAAGGGAGAGGGGAGAAGGGAGAGGGGAGAGGGGAGAGAAGGAGAGGGGAGAGGGGAGAGACGGAGAAGGAGAGGGGAGAGGGGAGAAGGAGAGGGGAGAGATGGAGAGGGGAGAGACGGAGAGGGGAGAGATGGAGAGGGTTTGCAGTATATGCATATTAAACCAGCAGGACAGTGGCCCTGCTCTTGTCCGTATGTCTAATGTTCTGTGTGTCTGTGTGTGTGTCTCTGTCTGTCCTGTAGAAACGGCTCTAGGAGCCCTGGCCAGAGTGCTGCGGGAGGACTGGAAGCAGAGTGTTGAGCTTGCCACCACCATCATCTATGTCTTCTTCTGCTTTTCCAGGTAAATAATAGAGGTGGGGAGAAGGGAGGGACAGCATTGGGACAAACATCATTTTCCTGTTGACTCATCACCCTCCGGTTGCTAGCTCACCTTTCTAACTGCTAGGCTATAGGACAGCTTTACTCAGAAGGCCTTTCGCTTTTCTGTTGTTACATTCAGTGGTAGTGGAGTGTAAATGCTACATCTCTATTCAGGCTTATAGAATGCTGCCAACTGCTGTTAATCTCATTCAAATGTATTATATCCAATCACAGGGCAGTCTGAGATATGGCTTTTTCTTTGCAACTCTGCCTAGAGGGTCAGCATCCCGGAGTCGCCTTCATTTCTCAGAACAAGAATAGACTGACGAGTTTCAGAAGAAAGTTATTTGTTTCTGGCCGATTTGAGCCTGTAATCGAACCCACAATTGCTGATGCTCCAGATACTCAACTAGTCTGAAGAAGGCCAGTTTTATTGCTTCTTTAATCAGCACAACAGTTTTTAGCTGTGCTAACTTAATTGCAAAAGGGTTTTCTAATGATCAATTAGCCTTTTTAAATGATAAAGTTGGATTAGCAAACACAGCGTGCCATTGGAGCACAGGACTGATGGTTGCTGATAATGGGCCTCTGTACGCCTATGTAGATATTCCATAAAAAATCTGCAGTTTCCAGCTACAATAGCCATTTACAACATTAACAATGTCTACATGTATTTCCGATCAATTTGATGTTATTTTAATGGACAAACAAATTGCTTTTCTTTCGAAAACAAGGACATTTCTAAGTGACCCCAAACCTTTGAACTGTAGTGTGTGTGCTCTAATTTAGGTGACCTCCTTCCCCATCTTCATTTCTAGGCAGGAAGTGAAGTGATGTGGGTAATAAACTGTTCCTTCTCCCTTAACGTGACCTGACCTGACCTCGGCCCTCCATTCCTCACTAATCCACATCTCTCCACCCGTATCAGTGACCGCAACCTTTCCTTTACTCAGTACATTCCCAGCTTAATTACCTCCACCAAATACATTCCTCCTACAGATAATTTTTTACATTGTTTCCAAACTGATATGCCAAAATAACATGAAAAAGAACAGGTGTGTCTGTGGGTCTCTGAATGACAGGTCACCAACAGGTTGTCATTTGGGTAACCTTAGGGAGACCCCATGGGGCGGCGCACAGTTGGCCCAGCGTCGTCCAGGGTAGGGGAGGGAACGGCCGGCAGGGATGTAGCTCAGTTGGTAGAGCATGGCGTTTGCAACGCCAGGGTTGTGGGTTCGATTCCCACGGGGGGCCAGTATGGAAAAAAAAAAAAAAGTATGTATGCACTCACTAACTGTAAGTCGCTCTGGATAATTAGTGTTCCTTCAGTATATTGTCCCTTGTTCTGACCCCAGTTTCTCCCAGATCCATGGTCTACAGTTTACTTATCCTATAGTATATTTAGTCTAGTATGTCAGTATTAATACTTCAACCCTAATCCTTCTATCTCCATATAGTTTCTCCCAGTTCCATGGGCTGGTGACCCACTATAAGATCGGAGCTCTGTGTATGAATGTCATCGAACACGAACTGAAGAGATACGACCTCTGGCAGGACGAACTGCAGAAGAAGACCAAGACATATATCCTTCACTTCAGGGTCAGGGTCGGGGTCTGGGTCGGGGTCTGGGTCGGGGTCGGGGTCAGGGTCAGGGTCGGGGTCGGGGTCGGGGTCGGGGTCAGGGCCTGGGTCTGGGTCTGGGTAAGGGTCAGGTCAGGGTCTGGGTCTGGGTCGGGGTCAGGGTCTGGGTCTGGGTAAGGGTCAGGTCGGGGTCTGGGTCGGGGTCTGGGTCGGGGTCAGGGTCTGGGTCTGGGTCTGGGTAAGGGTCAGGTCGGGGTCAGGGTCAGGGTCTGGGTCTGGGTCTGGGTCGGGGTAGGGGTCAGGGTCAGGGTCTGGGTCGGGGTCTGGGTCGGGGTCAGGGTCAGGGTTAGGAGACGTATATCCTTTAATGCAGGGCTGTTAAATGTTGGTCCCCTGGTCATTAATTCCACTCACCTGGTGTCCCTGGTCTGAATCAGTCCCTGATTAGAAGGAGTGGATGAAAATCAGAAGTGTTTTGGCCCTCCAGGACTGACATTGAACACCCGTGCAGTGTTTTGGCCCTTCAGGACTGACATTGAACACCCCTGCAGTGTTTTGGCCCTTCAGGACTGACATTGAACACCCCTGCATGGTTTTCTAAGTGATGATAAATAACCGTTTGCTGTGGGAAATGAATGGATGCTGATCCCAGGGTGTGTCAGTTTTTCCATGTACCCCCTTTACTGTTGCTGTTTTGTCAATAATAAATAAATCAGTCAGTCAGTCAGAGCCCTTCCTTGACTGTAACTACGTGAAGACGACCCTGACAACCAGGCCTTGAGGAAGGAACATGAGAAGGCCTTTAAGAAGTACCAGGGACTACTGGTAAAACAGGAGCAGCTGCTGAGAGGTACCAGTCTAACCCCTAACCCCTGACCCCACAGTATATCCCTAACCCCTAACCCCACAGTATATCCCTAACCCCTAACCCCACAGTATATCCCTAACCCCTAACCCACAGTATATCCCTAACCCCTAACCCACAGTATAACCCTAACCCCTAACCCCTGACCCCACAGTATATCCCTAACCCCTAACCCACAGTATATCCCTAACCCCTAACCCCACAGTATATCCCTAACCCCTAACCCCTAACCCCACAGTATAACCCTAACCCCACAGTATATCCCTAACCCCTGACCCCACAGTATATCCCTAACCCCTGACCCCACAGTATATCCCTAACCCCTAACCCCACAGTATAACCCTAACCACACAGTATAACCCTAACCCCACAGTATATCCCTAACCCCTGACCCCACAGTATATCCCTAACCCCTGACCCCACAGTATATCCCTAACCCCTGACCCCACAGTATATCCCTAACCCCTGACCCCACAGTATATCCCTAACCCCTGACCCCACAGTATATCCCTAACCCCTGACCCCACAGTATATCCCTAACCCCTGACCCCACAGTATATCCCTAACCCCTAACCCCACAGTATATCCCTAACCCCACAGTATATCCCTAACCCCTGACCCCTGACCCCACAGTATATCCCTAACCCCTGACCCCACAGTATATCCCTAACCCCTGACCCCACAGTATATCCCTAACCCCTGACCCCACAGTATATCCCTAACCCCTGACCCCACAGTATATCCCTAACCCCTGACCCAACAGTATATCCCTAACCCCTAACCCCACAGTATATCCCTAACCCCTGACCCCTGACCCCACAGTATATCCCTAACCCCTGACCCCTGACCCCACAGTATATCCCTAACCCCTGACCCCACAGTATATCCCTAACCCCTGACCCCACAGTATATCCCTAACCCCTGACCCCACAGTATATCCCTAACCCCTGACCCCACAGTATATCCCTAACCCCTGACCCCACAGTATAACCCTGACCCCTAACCCCACAGTATAACCCTGACCCCTAACCCCACAGTATAACCCTGACCCCTAACCCCACAGTATAACCCTGACCCCTAACCCCACAGTATAACCCTAACCCCTAACCCCACAGTATAACCCTGACCCCTAACCCCACAGTATAACCCTAACCCCTAACCCCACAGTATAACCCTGACCCCTAACCCCACAGTATAACCCTGACCCCTGACCCCACAGTATATCCCTAACCCCTGACCCCACAGTATATCCCTAACCCCTGACCCCACAGTATATCCCTAACCCCTAACCCCACAGTATAACCCTAACCCCTGACCCCACAGTATATCCCTAACCCCTGACCCCACAGTATATCCCTAACCCCTGACCCCACAGTATATCCCTAACCCCTAACCCCTGACCCCACAGTATATCCCTAACCCCTAACCCCACAGTATAACCCTAACCCCTGACCCCACAGTATATCCCTAACCCCTGACCCCACAGTATAACCCCTAACCCCTGACCCCACAGTATATCCCTAACCCCTGACCCCACAGTATATCCCTAACCCCTGACCCCACAGTATATCCCTAACCCCTAACCCCACAGTATATCCCTAACCCCTAACCCCACAGTATATCCCTAACCCCTGACCCCACAGTATATCCCTAACCCCTGACCCCACAGTATATCCCTAACCCCTAACCCCACAGTATAACCCCTAACCCCTGACCCCACAGTATATCCCTAACCCCTGACCCCACAGTATAACCCTAACCCCACAGTATAACCCTAACCCCACAGTATATCCCTAACCCCTGACCCCACAGTATATCCCTAACCCCTAACCCCACAGTATAACCCCTAACCCCTAACCCCACAGTATATCCCTAACCCCTGACCCCACAGTATATCCCTAACCCCTAACCCCACAGTATATCCCTAACCCCTGACCCCACAGTATATCCCTAACCCCTGACCCCACAGTATAACCCTAACCCCTGACCCCACAGTATAACCCCTAACCCCTGACCCCACAGTATATCCCTAACCCCTGACCCCACAGTATAACCCCTAACCCCTGACCCCACAGTATATCCCTAACCCCTGACCCCACAGTATATCCCTAACCCCTAACCCCACAGTATATCCCTAACCCCTAACCCCACAGTATATCCCTAACCCCTGACCCCACAGTATATCCCTAACCCCTAACCCCTGACCCCACAGTATATCCCTAACCCCTAACCCCTAACCCCACAGTATAACCCCTAACCCCTGACCCCACAGTATATCCCTAACCCCTGACCCCACAGTATATCCCTAACCCCTAACCCCACAGTATATCCCTAACCCCTAACCCCACAGTATATCCCTAACCCCTGACCCCACAGTATATCCCTAACCCCTAACCCCTGACCCCACAGTATATCCCTAACCCCTAACCCCTAACCCCACAGTATAACCCCTAACCCCTGACCCCACAGTATATCCCTAACCCCTAACCCCACAGTATACCCCTAACCCCTAACCCCACAGTATATCCCTAACCCCTGACCCCACAGTATATCCCTAACCCCTGACCCCACAGTATATCCCTAACCCCTGACCCCACAGTATATCCCTAACCCCTAACCCCTGACCCCACAGTATATCCCTAACCCCTAACCCCTAACCCCACAGTATAACCCCTAACCCCTGACCCCACAGTATATCCCTAACCCCTGACCCCACAGTATATCCCTAACCCCTAACCCCACAGTATATCCCTAACCCCTAACCCCACAGTATATCCCTAACCCCTGACCCCACAGTATATCCCTAACCCCTAACCCCTGACCCCACAGTATATCCCTAACCCCTAACCCCTAACCCCACAGTATAACCCTAACCCCTGACCCCACAGTATATCCCTAACCCCTGACCCCACAGTATAACCCCTAACCCCTAACCCCTGACCCCACAGTATATCCCTAACCCCTGACCCCACAGTATATCCCTAACCCCTGACCCCACAGTATATCCCTAACCCCTAACCCCACAGTATATCCCTAACCCCTAACCCCACAGTATATCCCTAACCCCTGACCCCACAGTATATCCCTAACCCCTGACCCCACAGTATATCCCTAACCCCTAACCCCACAGTAAAACCCCTAACCCCTGACCCCACAGTATATCCCTAACCCCTGACCCCACAGTATAACCCTAACCCCACAGTATAACCCTAACCCCACAGTATATCCCTAACCCCTGACCCCACAGTATATCCCTAACCCCTAACCCCACAGTATAACCCCTAACCCCTAACCCCACAGTATATCCCTAACCCCTGACCCCACAGTATATCCCTAACCCCTAACCCCACAGTATATCCCTAACCCCTGACCCCACAGTATATCCCTAACCCCTGACCCCACAGTATAACCCTAACCCCTGACCCCACAGTATAACCCCTAACCCCTGACCCCACAGTATATCCCTAACCCCTGACCCCACAGTATAACCCCTAACCCCTGACCCCACAGTATATCCCTAACCCCTGACCCCACAGTATATCCCTAACCCCTAACCCCACAGTATATCCCTAACCCCTAACCCCACAGTATATCCCTAACCCCTGACCCCACAGTATATCCCTAACCCCTAACCCCTGACCCCACAGTATATCCCTAACCCCTAACCCCTAACCCCACAGTATAACCCCTAACCCCTGACCCCACAGTATATCCCTAACCCCTGACCCCACAGTATATCCCTAACCCCTAACCCCACAGTATATCCCTAACCCCTAACCCCACAGTATATCCCTAACCCCTGACCCCACAGTATATCCCTAACCCCTAACCCCTGACCCCACAGTATATCCCTAACCCCTAACCCCACAGTATAACCCCTAACCCCTGACCCCACAGTATATCCCTAACCCCTAACCCCACAGTATACCCCTAACCCCTAACCCCACAGTATATCCCTAACCCCTGACCCCACAGTATATCCCTAACCCCTGACCCCACAGTATAACCCTAACCCCTGACCCCACAGTATAACCCTAACCCCTAACCCCTGACCCCACAGTATATCCCTAACCCCTGACCCCACAGTATAACCCTAACCCCTAACCCCTGACCCCACAGTATATCCCTAACCCCTAACCCCTGACCCCACAGTATATCCCTAACCCCTAACCCCTGACCCCACAGTATAACCCCTAACCCCTGACCCCACAGTATATCCCTAACCCCTGACCCCACAGTATATCCCTAACCCCTAACCCCACAGTATAACCCTGACCCCTGACCCCACAGTATATCCCTAACCCCTAACCCCACAGTATATCCCTAACCCCTGACCCCACAGTATAACCCTAACCCCTGACCCCACAGTATATCCCTAACCCCTGACCCCACAGTATATCCCTAACCCCTAACCCCACAGTATATCCCTAACCCCACAGTATAACCCTAACCCCTGACCCCACAGTATATCCCTAACCCCTAACCCCACAGTATATCCCTAACCCCTGACCCCACAGTATATCCCTAACCCCTAACCCCACAGTATAACCCTAACCCCTAACCCCACAGTATATCCCTAACCCCTGACCCCTAACCCCACAGTATAACCCTAACCCCACAGTATAACCCTAACCCCTAACCCCTAACCCCACAGTATATCCCTAACCCCTAACCCCACAGTATAACCCTAACCCCTAACCCCACAGTATATCCCTAACCCCTGACCCCTAACCCCACAGTATATCCCTAACCCTGACCCCACAGTATATCCCTAACCCCTGACCCCACAGTATAACCCTAACCCCACAGTATATCCCTAACCCCTGACCCCACAGTATATCCCTAACCCCTAACCCCACAGTATATCCCTAACCCCTGACCCCACAGTATATCCCTAACCCCTGACCCCACAGTATATCCCTAACCCCTAACCCCACAGTATAACCCTAACCGCTAACCCCACAGTATATCCCTAACCCCTGACCCCACAGTATATCCCTAACCCCTGACCCCACAGTATATCCCTAACCCCTAACCCCTGACCCCACAGTATATCCCTAACCCCTAACCCCACAGTATATCCCTAACCCCTGACCCCACAGTATATCCCTAACCCCTAACCCCACAGTATATCCCTAACCCCTAACCCCACAGTATATCCCTAACCCCTAACCCCTGACCCCACAGTATATCCCTAACCCCTAACCCCACAGTCTAACCCCTAACCCCACAGTATAACCCTAACCCCTAACCCCACAGTATAACCCCTAACCCCTAACCCCACAGTATAACCCTAACCCCTAACCCCACAGTATAACCCCTAACCCCACAGTATAACCCCTGACCCCTAACCCCACAGTATAACCCCTAACCCCACAGTATAACCCTAACCCCTAACCCCACAGTATAACCCCTAACCCCACAGTATAACCCCTGACCCCTAACCCCACAGTATAACCCCTAACCCCACAGTATAACCCCTAACCCCACAGTCTAACCCTGACCCCTAATCCCACAGTCTATCCCTAACCCCACAGTATATCCCTAACCCCTAACCCCACAGTCTAACCCTAACCCCACAGTCTAACCCTAACCCCACAGTATAACCCTGACCCCTAACCCCACAGTATAACCCTGACCCCTAATCCCACAGTATAACCCTAACCCCACAGTATATCCCTAACCCCTAACCCCACAGGATACCCTTAACCCCACAGTATAACCCTAACCCACAGTATAACCCCTAACCCTTTAAGAAGAACCAGGGACCTCTGGTCAAACCGGAGCAGCTGCTCAGAGGTAACATTCATAGTTGTACCTGGCCTTCTACCCTTCTTCTGCCATGTTGCTCACAGCGATCTAGTTGTTAGCAGACCTTGTTTAGGCAGGATACTGGTCTACTTGAGCTCTGGACAGCTCTGGAAGATGGAATGGATTTGAAATAGAATCTCTGTCCTCCTACCCTGTGTAGCTGAATGGGCATTTAGAACTCCCTGTTCTCTAGTAGCTGTCCCTGTTGTTGAACCTGACTGAGATGATCCTCCTGTTCTCTAGTAGCTGTCCCTGTTGTTGAACCTGGCTGAGATGATCCTCCTGTTCTCTAGTAGCTGTCCCTGTTGTTGAACCTGGCTGAGATGATCCTCCTGTTCTCTAGTAGCTGTCCCTGTTGTTGAACCTGGCTGAGATGATCCTCCTGTTCTCTAGTTGCTCTGTCCCTGTTGTTGAACCTGGCTGAGATGATCCTCCTGTTCTCTAGTAGCTGTCCCTGTTGTTGAACCTGGCTGAGATGATCCTCCTGTTCTCTAGTAGCTGTCCCTGTTGTTGAACCTGGCTGAGATGATCCTCCTGTTCTCTAGTAGCTGTCCCTGTTGTTGAACCTGACTGAGATGATCCTCCTGTTCTCTAGTTGCTCTGTCCCTGTTGTTGAACCTGGCTGAGATGATCCTCCTGTTCTCTAGTTGCTCTGTCCCTGTTGTTGAACCTGGCTGAGATGATCCTCCTGTTCTCTAGTAGCTGTCCCTGTTGTTGAACCTGGCTGAGATGATCCTCCTGTTCTCTAGTAGCTGTCCCTGTTGTTGAACCTGGCTGAGATGATCCTCCTGTTCTCTAGTAGCTGTCCCTGTTGTTGAACCTGGCTGAGATGATCCTCCTGTTCTCTAGTTGCTCTGTCCCTGTTGTTGAACCTGGCTGAGATGATCCTCCTGTTCTCTAGTTGCTCTGTCCCTGTTGTTGAACCTGGCTGAGATGATCCTCCTGTTCTCTAGTTGCTCTGTCCCTGTTGTTGAACCTGGCTGAGATGATCCTCCTGTTCTCTAGTAGCTGTCCCTGTTGTTGAACCTGGCTGAGATGATCCTCCTGTTCTCTAGTAGCTGTCCCTGTTGTTGAACCTGGCTGAGATGATCCTCCTGTTCTCTAGTAGCTGTCCCTGTTGTTGAACCTGGCTGAGATGATCCTCCTGTTCTCTAGTAGCTGTCCCTGTTGTTGAACCTGGCTGAGATGATCCTCCTGTCCTCTAGTTGCTCTGTCCCTGTTGTTGAACCTGGCTGAGATGATCCTCCTGTTCTCTAGTAGCTGTCCCTGTTGTTGAACCTGGCTGAGATGATCCTCCTGTTCTCTAGTTGCTCTGTACCTGTTGTTGAACCTGGCTGAGATGATCCTCCTGTTCTCTAGTAGCTGTCCCTGTTGTTGAACCTGACTGAGATGATCCTCCTGTTCTCTAGTAGCTGTCCCTGTTGTTGAACCTGACTGAGATGATCCTCCTGTTCTCTAGTAGCTGTCCCTGTTGTTGAACCTGACTGAGATGATCCTCCTGTTCTCTAGTAGCTGTCCCTGTTGTTGAACCTGACTGAGATGATCCTCCTGTTCTCTAGTAGCTGTCCCTGTTGTTGAACCTGACTGAGATGATCCTCCTGTTCTCTAGTAGCTGTCCCTGTTGTTGAACCTGGCTGAGATGATCCTCCTGTTCTCTAGTAGCTGTCCCTGTTGTTGAACCTGGCTGAGATGATCCTCCTGTTCTCTAGTAGCTGTCCCTGTTGTTGAACCTGGCTGAGATGATCCTCCTGTTCTCTAGTTGCTCTGTCCCTGTTGTTGAACCTGGCTGAGATGATCCTCCTGTTCTCTAGTTGCTCTGTCCCTGTTGTTGAACCTGGCTGAGATGATCCTCCTGTTCTCTAGTTGCTCTGTCCCTGTTGTTGAACCTGACTGAGATGATCCTCCTGTTCTCTAGTAGCTGTCCCTGTTGTTGAACCTGGCTGAGATGATCCTCCTGTTCTCTAGTAGCTGTCCCTGTTGTTGAACCTGGCTGAGATGATCCTCCTGTCCTCTAGTTGCTCTGTCCCTGTTGTTGAACCTGGCTGAGATGATCCTCCTGTTCTCTAGTTGCTCTGTCCCTGTTGTTGAACCTGGCTGAGATGATCCTCCTGTTCTCTAGTTGCTCTGTCCCTGTTGTTGAACCTGGCTGAGATGATCCTCCTGTTCTCTAGTTGCTCTGTCCCTGTTGTTGAACCTGGCTGAGATGATCCTCCTGTTCTCTAGTAGCTCTGTCCCTGTTGTTGAACCTGACTGAGATGATCCTCCTGTTCTCTAGTAGCTGTCCCTGTTGTTGAACCTGGCTGAGATGATCCTCCTGTTCTCTAGTAGCTGTCCCTGTTGTTGAACCTGGCTGAGATGATCCTCCTGTTCTCTAGTAGCTGTCCCTGTTGTTGAACCTGGCTGAGATGATCCTCCTGTTCTCTAGTAGCTGTCCCTGTTGTTGAACCTGGCTGAGATGATCCTCCTGTTCTCTAGTAGCTGTCCCTGTTGTTGAACCTGGCTGAGATGATCCTCCTGTCCTCTAGTTGCTCTGTCCCTGTTGTTGAACCTGGCTGAGATGATCCTCCTGTTCTCTAGTAGCTGTCCCTGTTGTTGAACCTGGCTGAGATGATCCTCCTGTTCTCTAGTAGCTGTCCCTGTTGTTGAACCTGGCTGAGATGATCCTCCTGTTCTCTAGTAGCTGTCCCTGTTGTTGAACCTGGCTGAGATGATCCTCCTGTCCTCTAGTTGCTCTGTCCCTGTTGTTGAACCTGGCTGAGATGATCCTCCTGTTCTCTAGTTGCTCTGTCCCTGTTGTTGAACCTGGCTGAGATGATCCTCCTGTTCTCTAGTTGCTCTGTCCCTGTTGTTGAACCTGGCTGAGATGATCCTCCTGTTCTCTAGTTGCTCTGTCCCTGTTGTTGAACCTGGCTGAGATGATCCTCCTGTTCTCTAGTTGCTCTGTCCCTGTTGTTGAACCTGGCTGAGATGATCCTCCTGTTCTCTAGTTGCTCTGTACCTGTTGTTGAACCTGACTGAGATGATCCTCCTGTTCTCTAGTAGCTGTCCCTGTTGTTGAACCTGACTGAGATGATCCTCCTGTTCTCTAGTAGCTGTCCCTGTTGTTGAACCTGACTGAGATGATCCTCCTGTTCTCTAGTAGCTGTCCCTGTTGTTGAACCTGACTGAGATGATCCTCCTGTTCTCTAGTAGCTGTCCCTGTTGTTGAACCTGGCTGAGATGATCCTCCTGTTCTCTAGTAGCTGTCCCTGTTGTTGAACCTGGCTGAGATGATCCTCCTGTTCTCTAGTTGCTCTGTACCTGTTGTTGAACCTGGCTGAGATGATCCTCCTGTTCTCTAGTAGCTGTCCCTGTTGTTGAACCTGACTGAGATGATCCTCCTGTTCTCTAGTAGCTGTCCCTGTTGTTGAACCTGACTGAGATGATCCTCCTGTTCTCTAGTAGCTGTCCCTGTTGTTGAACCTGACTGAGATGATCCTCCTGTTCTCTAGTAGCTGTCCCTGTTGTTGAACCTGGCTGAGATGATCCTCCTGTTCTCTAGTAGCTGTCCCTGTTGTTGAACCTGGCTGAGATGATCCTCCTGTTCTCTAGTTGCTCTGTCCCTGTTGTTGAACCTGGCTGAGATGATCCTCCTGTTCTCTAGTTGCTCTGTACCTGTTGTTGAACCTGGCTGAGATGATCCTCCTGTTCTCTAGTAGCTGTCCCTGTTGTTGAACCTGGCTGAGATGATCCTCCTGTTCTCTAGTTGCTCTGTCCCTGTTGTTGAACCTGACTGAGATGATCCTCCTGTTCTCTAGTAGCTGTCCCTGTTGTTGAACCTGACTGAGATGATCCTCCTGTTCTCTAGTTGCTCTGTACCTGTTGTTGAACCTGGCTGAGGACACCAGGACAGAGCTGAAGATGAGAAACAAGAACATTGTCCACATGCTGGTGAAGACCCTGGACCGGGAGAACGAGGAGCTGCTGGTGCTAGTGGTGTCCTTCCTCAAGAAACTCAGCATCTTCCTGGAGAACAAGAACGATATGGTAAGAGAGGGAGATGGGAGAGGAGGGAGAGAGAGAAGAATAAGGAGAGGGAGGAATGAGGAGGGAGAGGGGAGAAGGAGGGAGGGACGGAGAGGGATGTATGCATGGAGAGATGGAGGGCTGTCAAGCCAACACACATCAACATAGACCCTTCTCTTATTCTAATGTAGTATTGCCTCACTATCTAGTCTAGTTTATATGGTGGTGGATCAGGAGTAGAGTCAGGTCTAGTTTATATGGAGGGAATACAGTACAATAAATTGCATACAGGAGGATACCAGGTCAGAATACTGTATCTAAATCAGCATAGAGGGAACAGTGTGCTGTCTTGATGTGATATCCTCTTCAGGAGACATTTTACCAGTGAAAAAACAACTACCTTGCTGTGTCCATACGTTATACATGATCGTTCTAGTCTATGGGGAAGGAGACATCATCAGACTTTATTTCACACGGCAGTGTACACATTAAACTGCTGTAACCTGCATGTTCGCTTGTGGGTTTACTGGACGCTATAATAAAAGTCATAATGAGTCCTAATCATTTCCCTGCATTGTGATTGGTTGTTAACCCTAACCCTGTATTGTGATTGGTTATTAACCCTAACCCTGTGCTGTGATTGGTTATTAACCCTAACCCTGTGCTGTGATTGGTTATTAACCCTAACCCTGTGCTGTGATTGGTTGTTAACCCTAACCCTGTGCTGTGATTGGTTATTAACCCTAACCCTGTGCTGTGATTGGTTGTTAACCCTAACCCTGTGCTGTGATTGGTTGTTAACCCTAACCCTGTGCTGTGATTGGTTGTTAACCCTATCCCTGTGCTGTGATTGGTTGTTAACCCTACCCCTGTTTTGTGATGAGTTATTAACCCTACCCCTGTTTTGTGATGAGTTATTAACCCTAACCCTGTGCTGTGATTGGTTGCTAACCCTAACCCTGTGCTGTGATTGGTTGGTTGTGTTGCTAGGCTGAGGTAGACACCGTAGAGCGTCTGTCTCGTCTGGTCCCGTGTGAACATGAAGACCTGCTGAACATCACACTGCGTCTGCTCCTCAACCTCTCCTTTGACACCGGGCTCCGCAACAAGATGGTGCAGGTCGGCTTGCTGCCCAAACTCACCTCCCTGCTGGGTACGTACCACACTGGACTATGTCCTCTCAAATCAGTTCATAGGACTTTATTGGCAAAATTATTAATTAATTAATTATTGGGAAACTTATGTTAACGTTGCCAAAGCAAATGGAATAGACAATAAACAAAAGGGAAAGGAACATGTGATACATTAGTAAACATGACACTCACAAAAGTTTTAAAAGAATAAAGACATTTCAAAAATTATATTATTGGCAATGTACAGTGTTGTAACGATGTGCAAATAGTTAAAGTACAAAAGGGAAAATAAATAAACATAAATATGGGTTGTATTTACAATGGTGTTTGTTCTTCGCTGGTTGCCCTTTTCTTGTGGCAACGGGCCACAAATCTTGCTGCTGTGATGGCACACTGTGGTATTTCACTCAATAGATATGTGAGTTTATCAATGTTTGATTTGTTTTCAAATTCTTTGTGGGTCTGTGTGATCTGTGGGAAATATGTGTCTCTAATGTGGTCATACATTTGGCAGGAGGTTAGGAAGTGCAGCTCAGTTTCCACCTCATTTTGTGGGCAGGATTTTCTTAATTTGGGGTATTCTGCCACTGTGTATTCTCTGTTTAGCACCGGATAGCATTCCAATTTGCTCTGTTTTTTGGTTGATTCTTTCCAGTGTGTCAAATAGTTCTCTTTTTGCTTTCTCATAATTTGGTTTGGTCTAAATGTGTTTCTGTCCTGGGCTCTGTGGGATCTGTTTGTGAACAGAGCCCCAGAACCAGCTGGCTGAGGGGACTCTTCTCCAGGTTCATCTCTCTGTAGGTGAGGGCTTAGTTATGGAATGTGTGGGCATCACTTCCTTTTAGGTGGTTGTAGAATTTAACAGCTCTTTTTTGGATTTTGATAACTAGCGGGTATAGTCCTAATTCTGCTCTGCATGCATTGTTTGGGGTTTTACGTTGTACACAACGTATATTTTTGCAGAATTCTGCATGCAGAGTCTCAATTTGGTGTTTGTCCCATTTTGTGAATTCTTGGTTGGTGAGCGGACCCCAGACCTCACGACCATAAAGGGCAATGGGTTCTATAACTGATTCAAGTATTTTTTAGCCAGCTCCTAATTGGGATGTCAAATATTATGTTCCTTTTGATGGCGTAGAAGGCCCTTCTTGCCTTGTCTCTCAGATCGTTCACAGCTTTGTGGAAGTAACCTGTGGCGCTGATGTTTAGGCCGAGGTATGTATAGTTTTTTGTGTGCTCTAGGGCAACGGTGTCTAGATGGAATTTGTATTTGTTGTCCTGGCAACTGGACCTTTTTTGTAACACTATTATTTTTGTCTTACTGAGATTTACTGTCAGGACCCAGGTCTGACAGAATCTGTGCAGAAGATCTAGGTGCTGCTGTAGGCCCTCCTTGGTTGGGGACAGAAGCACCAGATCATCAGCAAAGAGTAGACATTTGACTTCAGATTCTAGTAGGGTGAGGCCGGGTGCATTTTAGTCATTTATCAGACGCTCTTATCCAGAGCGACTTACAGTTAGTGAGTGCATACATTTTCATACTGGCCCCCCGTGGGAAATGAACCCACAAACCTGCTGTTGCAAGCGCCATGCTCTACCAACTGAGCTACAGGGGACCATTAGGGGGAAGCCGGGCGTGGCAGACTGTTCTAGTGCCCTCGACAATTCATTGATATAAATGTTGAAGAGGGTGGACTGAGGATAATGTTGAAAAGTTTAAGAATAGCCCATTTGAATTTGTGGTCTGTATATTTAATAATTTCGTTGAGGATACCATCAACACCACAGGCCTTTTTGGTGTTGGAGGGTTTGTATTTTGTCCTGTAGTTCATCCAATGTAATCTTAGTCTTTAATAACTGATTCAAAGCGTTATAAATGATCGCGTAAACAGTATGGTTTTGCTCTTGCTTCTTTGGGTTAGGGTTAGGGCTTCTTTGTTAGGGCGGTAGATAGCCTAGCGGTTAAGCCTAGCGAATCTCTGAGCCGACTAGATGAAAAGTCTGCCGATGTGCCCTTGAGCAAGGCACTTAACCATAGTTGCTCCTGTAAGTCGCTCTGGATAAGAGCGTCTGCTAAATTATTTTTAAAAAAGTAAATATGGCCTGATATCTGACGTGCTGTTCCTTCTTTTTCCGTAGTGTATTTCTGTATTGTTTAACTGATTGACCATAGTGAAGGCGTAGGCTCAGGTTTTCTGGGTCTCTCTCTCTCTCTCTCTCTCTCTCTCTCGCTCTCTCTCTCTCGCTCTCTCTCTCTTTCTTTCTCTCTCTCTCTCTCTCTCTCCCAGATCTATCTATCTATCTGAATATAATGTATCAGGTTTGAGCTGTTGGTTTAATGTGTAGTAATGTGTTCCTTCTCTCAGGTGATGAGAACCACAAGCAGATGGCCATGTGTATCCTGTACCACATCAGTGTTGATGACAGGTTCAAGTCCATGTTCGCCTACACAGACTGCATCCCACAGGTAACGGTACAACACCTGATCCTGGATCAGCACCTACACCAGGGTTGTGCTCAATTCAGAATTGGATTCAGAATTGGATTGAGAATGCCTCATCAATTCCAATTCAATTAGAATTGAATTACGATTGATGCAGTAAACAGGATATATTATTGCAATTCGAATTTAATGAAAGGAAATATAATTGAATTCAGTGAAATTCTATGAAATTTAAATGCCTCTTCTATTCTATATTAGGTGTAGGATATACAAATATACGTCAAATATACATCTTGTACATAAAACATGTCCTTGCCATCCAGGACCTCTATACCAGGCAGTGTCAGAGGAAGGCCCTAAAAATGGTCAAAGACTCCAGCCACCCACGTCATAGACTGTTCTCTGCTACCGCGCGACAAGCGGTACCGATGCACCAAGTCTGGACCCAGCAGGACGCTGAACAGCTTCTACCCCCAAGCCATAACACTGATAAATACACTAAACAAAGTATAAACGCAACATGCGACAATTTCAAAGATTTTACTGAGTTACAGTTCATATAAGGAAATAATTCAATTGTAATAAATTAATTAGGCCCTAATCTATGTATTTCACATGACTGGGAATACAGATATGCATCTGGTCACTAGGCCCTAATCTATGTATTTCACATGACTGGGAATATGTTGGTCACGGATACCTTAAAAATAAACAGTATCTGGTGTGACCACCATTTGCCTCATGCAGCGCGACACATCTCCTTCGCATAGAGTTGATCAGGCTGTTGATGGTGGCCTGTGGAATGTTGTCCCACTCCTCTTCAATGGCTGTGTGAAGTTGATGGATATTGGCGGGAACTGGAACACGCTGTCGTACACGTCGATCCAAAGCATCCCAAACATGCTCAATGGGTGACATGTCTGGTGAGTATGCAGGCCATGGAAGAACTTGGACATTTTCAGCTTCCAGGAATTGTGCACAGATCCTTGCGACATGGGGCCATGCATTATCATGCTGAAACATGAGGTGATGGCAGCGGATGAATGGCACGACAATGGGCCTCAGGATCTCGTCATGGTATCTCTGTGCATTCAAATTGCCATCGATAAAATGCAATTGTGTTCGTTATCCGTAGCTTATGTCTACCCATACCATAACCCCACTGCCACCATGGGGCACTCTGTTCACAACGTTGACATCAGCAAACCGCTCCCCCACACAACGCCATACACGTGGTCTGCGGTTGTGAGGTCGGTTGGACGTACTGCCAAATTCTCTAAAACAAGGTTGGAGGTAGAAAAATGAACATTCAATTCTCTGGCAACAGCTCTGGTGGATATTCCTGCAGTCGCATGCCAATAGCATGCTCCCTCAACTTGAGACTCCTGTGGCATTGTGTTATGTGACAAAACTACACATTTTAGAGTGGCCTTTTATTGTCCCCAGCACAAGGTGCACCTGTGTAATGATCATGGTGTTTAATCAGCTTCTTGATATGCCACACCTGTCAGGTGGATGGATTATCTTGGCAAATAAGAAATGCTCAATAACATGGATGTAAACAGGTTTGTGCCCAGTATTTGAGAGAAATCAGCTTTTTGTGCGTATGGAAAATTTCTGGGATCTTTTATTTCAGCTCATGAAACATTTACATTTACGTCATTTAGCAGACGCTCTTATCCAGAGCGACTTACAGTTAGTGAGTGCATACATTATAAAAATAAAAAAAATCATACTGGCCCCCCGTGGGAATCAAACCCACAACCCTGGCGTTGCAAACACCATGCTCTACCAATTGAGCTACATCCCTGCCGGCCATTCCCTCCCCTACCCTGGGCCAATTGTGCGCCGCTCCATGGGTCTCCCGGTCGCGGCCGGCTACGACAGAGCCTGGATTCGAACCAGGATCTCTAGTGGCACAGCTAGCACTGCGATGCAGTGCCTTAGACCACTGCGCCACTCGGGACCAACACTTTACATATTGTGTTTATATTTTTGTTCAGTGTATCTGATGCTAACATGCTAACTTAGTGCTCTGTGTTGACTCACCAGTTGATGAAGATGTTGTTTGAGCACGGTGAGGAGAGGATCGATGCTGAGCTCATCTCCTTCTGTATCAACCTGGCAGCTAACAAGAAGAACGCTCAGCTCATCTGTGAAGGTAGGGAGGTCCACTATCAGTTATACAGCTCATCTGTGAAGATAGGGAGGTCCACTATCTGTTATACAGCTCATCTGTGAAGGTACAGACCACTATCAGTTATACAGCTCATCTGTGAAGGTACAGACCACTATCAGTTATACAGCTCATCTGTGAAGGTACAGACCACTATCAGTTATACAGCTCATCTGTGAAGGTACAGACCACTATCAGTTATACAGCTCATCTGTGAAGGTACAGACCACTATCAGTTATACAGCTCATCTGTGAAGGTACAGACCACTATCAGTTATACAGCTCATCTGTGAAGGTACAGACCACTATCAGTTATACAGCTCATCTGTGAAGGTACAGACCACTATCAGTTATACAGCTCATCTGTGAAGGTACAGACCACTATCAGTTATACAGCTCATCTGTGAAGGTACAGACCACTATCAGTTATACAGCTCATCTGTGAAGGTACAGACCACTATCAGTTATACAGCTCATCTGTGAAGGTACAGACCACCAGATGTATCAGAGATGGTCTGGTGATCTAAGAACCATGGAAATAAGTCCTAGACACTTCATTGTCATCCTCCATGTGAATTAATTCAATAGTATAAATATTTCACATGCTGTTGAATAAATGATGAATGCTTGATTCCCTTCCCTCAGGTAATGGTCTGAAGATGTTGATGAAGAGGGCTCTGAAGCTGAAGGATCCTTTACTGATGAAGATGATACGAAACATCTCTCAACACGACGGACCACCCAAACACCTCTTCATCGTTAGTACTAAATTCATGTTGGATGTTAGTGACTTGATAAAGCAGATGTTGTAACTGAATTGGTTGAAAAGACTGTAAAGAACACATTATGAAGCTCCCAGCAATGAAGCCATATAAAAGCATGCATACAGTGCACCATGAGGCAGCAGTGGATCAGAGATATTTGGAAAGGAGA
Organism: Coregonus lavaretus; assembly: GCF_964263955.1. Lineage (NCBI taxonomy): Eukaryota > Metazoa > Chordata > Actinopteri > Salmoniformes > Salmonidae > Coregonus > Coregonus lavaretus. Next base: position 43,366 of record NW_028160643.1, on the reverse strand, counting down.
CTGTATGTATGAAGTGTTGCTAAGTGACTTACTAACAGAACGGTCTCCTTCAGGACTACGTAGGAGACTTGGCAGCCCAGATCAGTCCTGATGAAAACGAGGAATACGTGATAGAGTGTCTGGGGACCCTGGCTAACCTCACTATCGCTGATCTGGACTGGGAACTGGTGCTGAAGGAGTACAACCTGGTACCTTACCTTAAAGATAGACTCAAACCAGGTGAGTGAGTGAGTGAGTGAGTGAGTGAGTGAGTGAGTGAGTGAATTCTACAACCACCTAAAAGGAAGCGATGCCCACACATTCCATCACAAAGCCATCACCTACAGAGAGATGAACCTGGAGAAGAGTCCCCTCAGCCAGCTGGTTCTGGGGCTCTGTTCTCAAACAGACTATTTAACAAACTGGAAAGAATCAACAACAACAATTGGACCGCTATCTGGCCCTAAACAGATTGGACCGCTATCTGGCCCTAAACAGATTGGACCGCTATCTGGCCCTAAACAGATTGGACCGCTATCTGGCCCTAAACAGATTGGACCGCTATCTGGCCCTAAACAGCGAGTACACACTGGCAGAATACCTAACCACTGTGACAGACCCAAAATTAAGAAAATCCTTGATTATGTACAGACTCAGTGACCATAGCCTTGCTATTGAGAGAGGCCGCCGTAGGCAGACCTGGCTCTCAAGAGAAGATAGAATATGTGCCCACTGCCCACAGCTATTTGCACATTGCTAAAACACTGTACATAGCTGAGAATATAACTCTGGAAATGTCTTGATCTTTTTGAAACCTTTTTGAGTGTAATAGTTATTGTTAATTTCTAATCGTTTTTTGTTGATGTTGTTTTGTGTCTTTTCTCACTTTTGTTTATTGTTTATTTCACCTGCTTTGGCGATGTACACACGTTTCCCAGTAAAGCCCTTTAGATTTGATTTGAATTGACATGTTTCCCATGCCAGTAAAGCCCTTTTGATTTGAATTGAATTGAATTGAGAAAGAGAGAGAGAGAGAGAGAGACTCAAACCAGGTAACCATATCACTGAAGAAGAAGAGTGGATTTAGTTTCTGAGAGAAAGAGAGAATATGGAGTTGTTCTAAAGAAAGAGCTCCATATTTTGTAACTCACCGTAGTTATGGAAACAAGTAGAACAGGAGATCACCTTCTAACCCCAGAAACCTGACCTCTGTGTTGTCATCAGGCTCCGCGGAGGATGACCTGATACTAGAGGTGGTGATCATGATTGGGACGGTGTCCATGGATGACAGCTGTGCCGCCATGTTGGCCAAGTCTGGTATCATCCCTGCTATTATAGAACTACTGAATGGTAAGACATCATCCCTGCTATTATAGAACTACTGAATGGTAAGACATCATCCCTGCTATTATAGAACTACTGAATGGTAAGACATCATCCCTGCTATTATAGAACTACTGAATGGTAAGACATCAGCCTGCTGTTATAGAACTACTGAATGGTAAGACATCATCCCTGCTATTATAGAACTACTGAATGGTAAGACATCATCCCTGCTATTATAGAACTACTGAATGGTAAGACATCATCCCTGCTATTATAGAACTACTGAATGGTAAGACATCATCCCTGCTATTATAGAACTACTGAATGGTAAGACATCATCCCTGCTATTATAGAACTACTGAATGGTAAGACATCATCCCTGCTATTATAGAACTACTGAATGGTAAGACATCATCCCTGCTATTATAGAACTACTGAATGGTAAGACATCATCCCTGCTATTATAGAACTACTGAATGGTAAGACATCATCCCTGCTATTATAGAACTACTGAATGGTAAGACATCATCCCTGCTATTATAGAACTACTGAATGGTAAGACATCATCCCTGCTATTATAGAACTACTGAATGGTAAGACATCATCCCTGCTATTATAGAACTATTGAATGGTAAGACATCATCCCTGCTATTATAGAACTACTGAATGGTAAGACATCATCCCTGCTATTATAGAACTACTGAATGGTAAGACATCATCCCTGCTATTATAGAACTACTGAATGGTAAGACATCATCCCTGCTATTATAGAACTACTGAATGGTAAGACATCATCCCTGCTATTATAGAACTACTGAATGGTAAGACATCATCCCTGCTATTATAGAACTACTGAATGGTAAGACATCATCCCTGCTATCATAGAACTACTGAATGGTAAGACATCATCCCTGCTATCATAGAACTACTGAATGGTAAGACATCATCCCTGCTATTATAGAACTACTGAATGGTAAGACATCATCCCTGCTATCATAGAACTACTGAATTGTAAGACATCATCCCTGCTATTATAGAACTAGTGGAAAGCCTTCCCAGAAGAGTGGAGGCTGTTATAGCAGCAAAGGGGGGACCAACTCCATATTAATGCCCATGATTTTAGAATGAGATGTTGGACGAGCAGGTGTCCACATACTTTTGGTTATGTAGGGTATGAACATATAGGTAGGGATAAAGGATAAATAATCAACAGTAGCAGCAGCGTATGGGATGAGTTAAAAGGGTGTATAAAGGGTCAGTGCAGATAGTCCGGGTAGCTATTGGTTAACAAACTATCTATTTAGCAGTCTGATGGCTTGGAGGTAGAAGCTGTTCAGGGTCCCGTTGGATCCAGACTTGGTGCATCGGTACAACTTGCTGTGCGGTAGCAGAGAGAACAGTCTATGACTTGGGTGGCTGGAATCGTTGAACATTTTTAAGGCCTTCCTCTGACACCGCCTGGTATAATTCCTTAGTTACAGTGTATTCGGAAAGTATTCAGACCACTTGACTTTTTCCACATTTTGTTGTTACAGCCTTATTCTAAAATGGATTAAATAAATAAAAATCCTAATCAATCTACACACAATACCCCCTAATGACAAAGTGAAAACAGGTTTTTAGACATTTTTGCAAATGTATTAAAAATAAGAAACAGAAATACCTTATTTACATAAGTTTCAGACCCTTTGCTATGAGACTCTAAATTGAGCTCAGGTGCATCCTGTTTCCATTGATCATCCTTGACATGGTTCTACAACTTGATTGGAGTCCACCTGTGGTAAATTCAATTGATTGGACATGATTTGGAAAGGCACACACCTGTCTAAATAATTTCCCACAGTTGACAGGGCATGTCAGAGCAAAAACCAAGCCATGAGGTCAAAGGAATTGTCCGTAGAGCTCCGAGACAGGATTGTGCCGCGGCACAGATCTAGAGAAGGGTACCAAAAAATGTCTGCAGCATTGAAGGTCCCCAAGAACACAGTGGCCTCCATCATTCTTAAATGGAAGAAATTTGGAACCACCAAGACTATTCCTAGAGCTGGCCGCCCGGCCAAACTCTGACAGAGCTCTAGAGTTCCTCTGTGGAGATGGGAGAACTTCCAGAAGGACAACCATCTCTGCAGCACTCCACCAATCAGGCCTTTATGGTAGAGTGACCAGACGGAATCCACTCCTCAGTAAAAGGCACATAACAGCCCGCTTGGAGTTTGCCAAAAGGCACCTAAAGACTTTCAGACCATGAGAAAGAAGATTCTCGGGCCTGAATGCCAAGCGTCACGTCTGGAGGAAACCTGGCACCATCCCTACGGTGAAGCATGGTGGTGGCATGTCATGCCTAAGTTTGCTTATCCTGCCAATGAAAAAATTATTAAAGTAGTTGGCAATATCAGTTGTTTTTGTGATGAATGAGCAAATGATTCAATGAATGATGGAGCTGAGTTTGCATTTTTTCCCAAACTTTCATTTAAGGGGCTCCAAAGCTTTTTACTATCATTCTTTGTGTCATTTATCTTTGTTTCATAGTGTAGTTTCTTCTTCTTTTTATTCAGTTTAGTCACATGATTTCTCAATTTGCAATATGTTTGCCAATCGGTTGTGCAGCCAGACTTATTTGCCATTCCTTTTGCCTCATCCCTCTCAACCATACAATTTTTCAATTCCTCATCAATCCACAGGGATTTAACAGTTTTTACAGTCATTTCCTTAATGGGTGCATGCTTATTAGTAACTGGAATAAGCAAATTCATAAATGTGTCAAGTGCAGTGTCTGTTTGCTCCTCATTACACACCACGGACCAACATATATTCTTTACATCAACAACATAGGAATCACTACAAAACGTATTGTATGACCTCCTATACACTATATTAGGCCCAGCCTTTGGAACTTTGGTTTTCCTAGATATGGCTACTATATTGTGATCACTACATCCGATGGATTTGGATACTGCTTTCAAACAAATTTCTGCAGCATTAGTAAAGATGTGATCAATACATGTTGATGATTTAATTTCTGTGCTGTTTGTAACTACCCTGGTAGGTTGACTGATAACCTGAACCAGGTTGCAGGCACTGGTTACAGTTTTAAGCTTTCTCTTGAGTGGGCAGCCTGATGAAAGCCAGTCAATATTTAAATCACCCAGAAAATATACCTCTCTATTGATATCACATATATTATCAAGCATTTCACACATGTTATCCAGATACTGACTGTTAGCGCTTGGTGGTCTATAGCAGCTTCCCACCAGAATGGGCTTTAGGTGAGGCAGATGAACCTGTAGCCATATTACTTCAACAGTATTTAACATGAGATCCTCTCTAAGCTTTACAGGAATGTGGTTCTGAATATAGACGGCAACACCGCCCCCATTGGCATTTCTGTATTTTCTGTAAATGTTATAACCTTGTATTGCTACCACTGTATCATCAAAGGTATTATCTAAGTGAGTTTCAGAGATTGTCAGAATATGAATGTCATCTGTTACTAGCAAATTAATGATTTCATGAACCTTGTTTCTTAAGCTCCATATGTTAACGTGGGCTATTTTGAGCAGTTTTCTTCTGGGATGCTTACTTGTTTTTATTGCTTTACTGGGAAGCTTAGCAGCAGTAGATGTGGTCATGTTCTTTATGTTAGTGCAGGGTGAGCTGCACACAGTGGCCTTCCTCCTCGGGCACACCGGCTCAGTGCTAACAGTATAAATCTGCTTCTTAGGCACATGATCACTTCACACAACAGCTGCAGGATCAGCAGAGGCACCCAGGGCAGCTAGAGGGACACAAACCAGGTTACCCACATTGTGTCTACTGACGCCCCTGATGTAATGTACATTTGCTGAAGCATTTTGACAACTCTGCGTCACAATGGTAGGGATAAGCTGAGCTGGGCTTGGGTCATTGCTAAGTCATTGTCTCAACGCAGCCTTATAATGCTGTAAGAGGATCCAGGAACCCAAATGATTTGGGTGGATCCCATCCTCCTTATAAAATGTGTTTTGTTTCCAAAAGGTAACGAAATTGTCAACAAAAGTTACACCCATTGAGATGCAATTATCACATAGCCAGTTGTGAAGAGCAAGAATCCTGCTAAAGCGTTCAATGCCACGATTCAGAGAGGGCACAGGGCCAGATATTATGTTTTTTTTTTGTTAGTGTCTAGCAGAGATTCAATCAGCTCTTTAAAATCCAGTTTCAACTGTTCAGAGCTGCCCTTCATTATGTCATTAAAACCCACATGGACTACGATAGAATCGATTTCCATGTTCTGACGTAGTACATTCGGGAGCAGCTTAGTAATGTAATTTACTCGAGCTCCGGAATAGGACATTGTTTTTGCACCAGGAACAGTCACATTTCTTACCATGGAGCTGCCGGAAATCACGGCTGGCGAGAAGGATGAGGAAATCCGCCCACTCCCACTCTTCACAGGATGCCGGCCTCCGACAGATGGAGAAGCCCCGCTCGATCCAGAGCAGGGACGGAAGGTTGCCGACGTCGACTTCGAAATCGTAGTAGTAGGTACTGCTGCCGCAGACACCCCCAGCGACGAAGGAGC
>NW_028160643.1:0-32500 GCF_964263955.1 Coregonus lavaretus | reverse complement strand
AATGCTGAAGTTTGGCAACTCGAACCTTCAGCTCCCTCCACAGATTTTCTAAGGGATTAAGGTCTGGAGACTGGCTAGGCCACTCCAGGACCTTAATGTGCTTCTTCTTGAGCCACTCCTTTGTTGCCTTGGCCGTGTGTTTTGGGTCATTGTCATGCTGGAATACCCATCCACGAACCATTTTCAATGCCCTGGCTGAGGGAAGGAGGTTCTCACCCAAGATTTGACGGTACATGGCCCCGTCCATCGTCCCTTTGATGCGGTGAAGTTGTCCTGTCCCCTTCGCAGAAAAACACCCCCAAAGCATAATGTTTCCACCTCCATGTTTGACGGTGGGGATGGTGTTCTTGGGGTCATAGGCAGTATTCCTCCTCCTCCAAACACGGCGAGTTGAGTTGATGCCAAAGAGCTCGATTTTGGTCTCATCTGACCACAACACTTTCACCCAGTTCTCCTCTGAATCATTCAGATGTTCATTGGCAAACTTCAGACGGGCCTGTATATGTGCTTTCTTGAACAGGGGGACCTTGCGGGCGCTGCAGGATTTCAGTCCTTCACGGCGTAGTGTGTTACCAATTGTTTTCTTGGTGACTATGGTCCCAGCTGCCTTGAGATCATTGACAAGATCCTCCCGTGTAGTTCTGGGCTGATTCTTCACTGTTCTCATGATCATTGCAACTCCACGAGGTGAGATCTTGCATGGAGCCCCAGGCCGAGGGAGATCGACAGTTATTTTGTGTTTCTTTCATTTGCGAATAATCGCACCAACTGTTGTCACCTTCTCACCAAGCTGCTTGGCGATGGTCTTGTAGCCCATTCCAGCCTTGTGTAGGTCTACAATCTTGTCCCTGACATCCTTGGAGAGCTCTTTGGTCTTGGCCATGGTGGAGAGTTTGGAATCTGATTGATTGATTGCTTCTGTGGACAGGTGTTTTTTATACAGGTAACAAGCTGGGATTAGGAGCACTCCCTTTAAGAGTGTGCTCCTAATCTCAGCTCGTTACCTGTATAAAAGACACTTGGGAGCCAGAAATCTTTCTGATTGAGAGGGGGTCAAATACTTACAGTGGGGAGAACAAGTATTTGATACACTGCCGATTTTGCAGGTTTTCCTACTTACAAAGCATGTAGAGGTCTGTAATTTTTATCATAGGTACACTTCAACTGTGAGAGACAGAATCTAAAGCAAAAATCCAGAAAATCACATTGTATGATTTTTCAGTAATTAATTTGCATTTTATTGCATGACATAAGTATTTGATCACCTACCAACCAGTAAGAATTCCGGCTCTCACAGACCTGTTCGTTTTTCTTTAAGAAGCCCTCCTGTTCTCCACTCATTACCTGTATTAACTGCACCTGTTTGAACTCGTTACCTGTATAAAAGACACCTGTCCACACACTCAATCAAACAGACTCCAACCTCTCCACAATGGCCAAGACCAGAGAGCTGTGTAAGGACATCAGGGATACAATTGTAGACCTGCACAAGGCTGGGATGGGCTACAGGACAATAGGCAAGCAGCTTGGTGAGAAGGCAATAACTGTTGGCGCAATTATTAGAAAATGGAAGAAGTTCAAGATGACGGTCAATCACCCTCGGTCTGGGGCTCCATGCAAGATCTCACCTCGTGGGGCATCAATGATCATGAGGAAGGTGAGGGATCAGCTCAGGACTACACGGCAGGACCTGGTCAATGACCTGAAGAGAGCTGGGACCACAGTCTCAAAGAAAACCATTAGTTACATACTATGCCGTCATGGATTAAAATCCTGCAGCGCACGCAAGGTCCCCCTGCTCAAGCCAGCGCATGTCCAGGCCTGTCTGAAGTTTGCCAATGACCATCTGGATGATCCAGAGGAGGAATGGGAGAAGGTCATGTGGTCTGATGAGACAAAAATAGAGCTTTTTGGTCTAAACTCCACTCGCGGTGTTTGGAGGAAGAAGAAGGATGAGTACAACCCCAAGAACACCATCCCAACCGTGAAGCATGGAGGTGGAAACATCATTCTTTGGGGATGCTTTTCTGCAAAGGGGACAGGACGACTGCACCGAATTGAGGGGAGGATGGACGGGGCCATGTATCGCGAGATCTTGGCCAAAAACCTCCTTCCCTCAGTAAGAGCATTGAAGATGGGTCGTGGCTGGGTCTTCCAGCATGACAACGACCCGAAACACACAGCCAGGGCAACTAAGGAGTGGCTCCGTAAGAAGCATCTCAAGGTCCTGGAGTGGCCTAGCCAGTCTCCAGACCTGAACCCAATAGAACATTTTTGGAGGGAGCTGAAAGTCCGTATTGCCCAGCGACAGCCCCGAAACCTGAAGGATCTGGAGAAGGTCTGTATGGAGGAGTGGGCCAAAATCCCTGCTGCAGTGTGTGCAAACCTGGTCAAGACCTACAGGAAACGTATGATCTCTGTAATTGCAAACAAAGGTTTCTGTACCAAATATTAAGTTCTGCTTTTCTGATGTATCAAATACTTATGTCATGCAATAAAATGCAAATTAATTACTGAAAAATCATACAATGTGATTTTCTGGATTTTTGTTTTAGATTCCGTCTCTCACAGTTGAAGTGTACCTATGAAAAAATTACAGACCTCTACATGCTTTGTAAGTAGAAAAACCTGCAAAATCGGCAGTGTATCAAATACTTGTTCTCCCCACTGTATTTCCCTCATTAAAATGCAAATCAATTTATAACATTTTTGACATGCGTTCTTCTGGATTTTTTTGTTGTTATTCTGTCTCTCACTGTTCAAATAAACCTACCACTAAAATTATAGACTGATCATGTCTTTGTCAGTGGGCAAACGTACAAAATCAGCAGGGGATCAAATACTTTTTTCCCTCACTGTATAGTGTATCTCTATTAGAATCCACTAATATGAAGGGGTGTCCTCATACTGCTGTATATATAGTGTATCTCTATTAGAATCCACTAATATGAAGGGGTGTCCACATACTGCTGTATATATAGTGTATCTCTATTAGAATCCACTAATATGAAGGGGTGTCCACACTGCTGTATATATAGTGTATCTCTATTAGAATCCACTAATATGAAGGGGTGTCCACATACTGCTGTATATATAGTGTATCTCTATTAGAATCCACTAATATGAAGGGGTGTCCACATACTGCTGTATATATAGTGTATCTCTATTAGAATCCACTAATATGAAGGGGTGTCCACATACTGCTGTATATATAGTGCATCTCTATTAGAATCCACTAATATGAAGGGGTGTCCACATACTGCTGTATATATAGTGTATCTCTATTAGAATCCACTAATATGAAGGGGTGTCCACATACTGCTGTATATATAGTGTATCTCTATTAGAATCCACTAATATGAAGGGGTGTCCTCATACTGCTGTATATATAGTGTATCTCTATTAGAATCCACTAATATGAAGGGGTGTCCACATACTGCTGTATATATAGTGTATATATCTCTATTAGAATCCACTAATATGAAGGGGTGTCCACATACTGCTGTATATATAGTGTATCTCTATTAGAATCCACTAATATGAAGGGGTGTCCTCATACTGCTGTATATATAGTGCATCTCTATTAGAATCCACTAATATGAAGGGGTGTCCACATACTGCTGTATATATAGTGCACCTCTATTAGAATCCACTAATATGAAGGGGTGTCCTCATACTGCTGTATATATAGTGCATCTCTATTAGAATCCACTAATATGAAGGGGTGTCCTCATACTGCTGTATATATAGTGTATCTCCATTAGAATCCACTAATATGAAGGGGTGTCCACATACTGCTGTATATATAGTGTATCTCCATTAGAATCCACTAATATGAAGGGGTGTCCACATACTGCTGTATATATAGTGTATCTCTATTAGAATCCACTAATATGAAGGGGTGTCCACATACTGCTGTATATATAGTGTATCTCTATTAGAATCCACTAATATGAAGGGGTGTCCACATACTGCTGTATATATAGTGTATCTCTATTAGAATCCACTAATATGAAGGGGTGTCCACATACTGCTGTATATATAGTGTATCTCTATTAGAATCCACTAATATGAAGGGGTGTCCACATACTGCTGTATATATAGTGTATCTATCTCTATTAGAATCCACTAATATGAAGGGGTGTCCACATACTGCTGTATATATAGTGTATCTCTATTAGAATCCACTAATATGAAGGGGTGTCCTCATACTGCTGTATATATAGTGCATCTCTATTAGAATCCACTAATATGAAGGGGTGTCCACATACTGCTGTATATATAGTGTATCTCTATTAGAATCCACTAATAAGAAGGGGTGTCCACATACTGCTGTATATATAGTGTATCTCTATTAGAATCCACTAATATGAAGGGGTGTCCACATACTGCTGTATATATAGTGTATCTCTATTAGAATCCACTAATATGAAGGGGTGTCCACATACTGCTGTATATATAGTGTATCTCTATTAGAATCCACTAATATGAAGGGGTGTCCTCATACTGCTGTATATATAGTGTATCTCTATTAGAATCCACTAATATGAAGGGGTGTCCACATACTGCTGTATATATAGTGTATCTCTATTAGAATCCACTAATATGAAGGGGTGTCCACATACTGCTGTATATATAGTGTATCTCTATTAGAATCCACTAATATGAAGGGGTGTCCACATACTGCTGTATATATAGTGTATCTCTATTATAATCCACTAATATGAAGGGGTGTCCACATACTGCTGTATATATAGTGTATCTATTAGAATCCACTAATATGAAGGGGTGTCCACATACTGCTGTATATATAGTGTATCTCTATTATAATCCACTAATATGAAGGGGTGTCCACATACTGCTGTATATATAGTGTATCTCTATTAGAATCCACTAATAAGAAGGGGTGTCCACATACTGCTGTATATATAGTGTATCTCTATTAGAATCCACTAATATGAAGGGGTGTCCACATACTGCTGTATATATAGTGTATCTCTATTAGAATCCACTAATATGAAGGGGTGTCCACATACTGCTGTATATATAGTGTATCTCTATTAGAATCCACTAATATGAAGGGGTGTCCTCATACTGCTGTATATATAGTGTATCTCTATTAGAATCCACTAATATGAAGGGGTGTCCACATACTGCTGTATATATAGTGTATCTCTATTAGAATCCACTAATATGAAGGGGTGTCCACATACTGCTGTATATATAGTGTATCTCTATTAGAATCCACTAATATGAAGGGGTGTCCACATACTGCTGTATATATAGTGTATCTCTATTATAATCCACTAATATGAAGGGGTGTCCACATACTGCTGTATATATAGTGTATCTATTAGAATCCACTAATATGAAGGGGTGTCCACATACTGCTGTATATATAGTGTATCTCTATTATAATCCACTAATATGAAGGGGTGTCCACATACTGCTGTATATATAGTGTATCTCTATTAGAATCCACTAATAAGAAGGGGTGTCCACATACTGCTGTATATATAGTGTATCTCTATTAGAATCCACTAATATGAAGGGGTGTCCACATACTGCTGTATATATAGTGTATCTCTATTAGAATCCACTAATATGAAGGGGTGTCCACATACTGCTGTATATATAGTGTATCTCTATTATAATCCACTAATATGAAGGGGTGTCCACATACTGCTGTATATATAGTGTATCTCTATTAGAATCCACTAATAAGAAGGGGTGTCCACATACTGCTGTATATATAGTGTATCTCTATTAGAATCCACTAATATGAAGGGGTGTCCTCATACTGCTGTATATATAGTGTATCTATTAGAATCCACTAATATGAAGGGGTGTCCACATACTGCTGTATATATAGTGTATCTCTATTAGAATCCACTAATATGAAGGGGTGTCCACATACTGCTGGATATATAGTGCATCTCTATTAGAATCCACTAATATGAAGGGGTGTCCACATACTGCTGGATATATAGTGCATCTCTATTAGAATCCACTAATATGAAGGGGTGTCCACATACTGCTGGATATATAGTGCATCTCTATTAGAATCCACTAATATGAAGGGGTGTCCACATACTGCTGTATATATAGTGTATCTCTATTAGAATCCACTAATATGAAGGGGTGTCCACATACTGCTGTATATATAGTGTATCTATCTCTATTAGAATCCACTAATATGAAGGGGTGTCCACATACTGCTGTATATATAGTGTATCTCTATTAGAATCCACTAATATGAAGGGGTGTCCACATACTGCTGTATATATAGTGTATCTCTATTAGAATCCACTAATATGAAGGGGTGTCCTCATACTGCTGTATATATAGTGTATCTCCATGCATGTATATTATATTCCTCTTGTGTTACTATTTTTCTTATATATAATAATTGTTTTACTCTTCGTCATTGGCTAAGGGCTTGTAAGTAAAGCATTTCACGGTGAAGTCTACACCCGTTGTATTCGGCGCATGTGACAAATAAAATGAGATTAGGTTTGAAGGGTGTTGTGTGAGAGTCAGTTGACCACAACACAACAGTTACGGATCATTTATGAAAAATGGTAGTGTGAACTCCATAACTCGCCACATTTCTCTTTCTACTCCCTTCCTCCCTCCCTCCCTCCCCCTCTCCCTCCCTCCCCCTCTCTCCCTCCCACCCCCTCTCTCCCTCCCACCTTATCCCCCTCCCTCTCTCCCTCCCTCCCACCTTATCCCCCTCCCTCCCTCCCCCTCTCCCTCCCTCCCCCTCTCTCCCTCCCACCCCCTCTCTCCCTCCCACCTTATCCCCCTCCCTCCCTCCCTCCCTCCCTCCCTCCCTCCCTCCCTCTCTCCCTCCCTCCCTCCCTCCCTCCCTCCCTCCCTCCCTCCCTCCCCCTCTCTCCCTCCCTCTCTCTCTCCCTCCCACCTTATCCCCCTCCCTCCCTCCCTCCCTCCCTCTCTCCCTCCCTCCCTCCCTCTCTCCCTCCCTCTCTCCCTCCCTCCCCCTCTCTCCCTCCCTCTCTCTCTCCCTCCCACCTTATCCCCCTCCCTCCCTCCCCCTCTCTCCCCCTCTCTCCCTCCCACCTTATCCCCCTCCCTCTCTCCCTCCCTCCCACCTTATCCCCCTCCCTCCCTCTCTGTAGGAGTATGATGAGGAGTGGGGGAGGAAGACTCAGAGAGAGAAGTTCCGATGGCATAACTCTCAGTGGTTAGAGATGGTGGAGAGCAGGCAGATGGAGGATGGAGAGCCCTTCATGTACGGAGACGATGGAGAGATGGACAGACCTGACCTCTTCTACAGCACTGGTCAGTACACACACGCACACACACACACACACACGCACACACACACACACACGCACACGCACGCACGCACACACACGCACGCACGCACGCACGCACGCACGCACGCACGCACGCACACACACACACACGCTTCTTAAGTGCTGGTCAGTAAAGTGTATACAGTGCTATTTGAATGAATCACCCATAGCATTTTTAGATCCAGTGTGCTGTTCGGTTGTCTCTTTGAGTTCCACCAGCAGCTGTTAGGAAGATGATGGTGTGAGAACCTTTAGAGGAAGACCTCTCTCTCTCTCTCTCTCTCTGTGTCCAGATGGGATCACCCCTGCGTCAGGAGCAGTCAGTCCAGACTTCTTCAGTGATCCCTACGCACAGAATGGAGACGGACAACATGGGTATGATAGTGAGACAACCTTTAACTCTCCCAGACACTATTGATTCCTCTCACCCATACACACTCACCTTTACATGTCATCCATACAGTACTCTTCCAGTATACCTGTTAGTATCAAACACCTTGGAGGATAGAGTCTAACACCTTGGAGGATAATAATAATAATATAATATATAATATGCCATTTAGCAGACGCTTTTATCCAAAGCGACTTACAGTCATGTGTGCATACATTTTTTGTGTATGGGTGGTCCCGGGGATCGAACCCACTACCTTGGCGTTACAAGGACCACATAGAGTCTAACACCTTGGAGGATAGAGTCTAACACCTTGGAGGGTAGGGTCTAACACCTTGGAGGATAGGGTCTAACACCTTGGAGGATAGGGTCTAACACCTTGGAGGATAGGGTCTAACACCTTGGAGGGTAGGGTCTAACACCTTGGAGGATAGAGTCTAACACCTTGGAGGGTAGGGTCTAACACCTTGGAGGATAGGGTCTAACACCTTGGAGGATAGGGTCTAACACCTTGGAGGATAGGGTCTAACACCTTGGAGGATAGGGTCTAACACCTTGGAGGATAGGGTCTAACACCTTGGAGGATAGGGTCTAACACCTTGGAGGATAGGGTCTAACACCTTGGAGGATAGGGTCTAACACCTTGGAGGGTAGGGTCTAACACCTTGGAGGATAGAGTCTAACACCTTGGAGGGGGGGTCTAACACCTTGGAGGGGGGGTCTAACACCTTGGAGGATAGGGAGTTGTGGGGGTAGGGGTGTAGGCCGTGGGGGGTGGAGGGGGGGGGGGGGGGGGGTGTAGGCCGTCAGAAAGTATTCACACCCCTTGGCTACACACAATACCACAATGTCAAAGTGGAATTATGTTTTACAAATTTTTACAAATTAATTAAAAATGAAAAGCTTAAATGTCTTGAGTCAATTAGTATTCAACCCCTTTGTTATGGCAAGTCTAAAGAAATTCAGGAGTAAACATTTGTTTAACAAGTCACATAAGTTGCATGAAATCACTCTGTGTGCAATAATAGTGTTTAACATGATTTTATGACTACCTTATATCTGTACCCCACACATACAATTATCTGTAAGGTCCCTCAGTCGAGCAGTGAATTTCAAGCACAGATTCAACCACAAAGACCAGGGAGGTTTTCCAATGCCTCGCAAAGAAGGGCACCTATTGGTAGATGGGTAAATATAGAAAAAGCAGACATTGAATATCCCTTTGAACATGGTGAAGTTATTAATTACACTTTGGATGGTGTATCAATACACCCAGTCACTACAAAGATAATTAATTAATTAGACTGACTAGCTCTCTAAGTCACAGAGGTTATGATCATATTAGTGGGTAGGTCTGTGTGACAGGTTATGATCCTATTAGTGGGTAGGTCTGTGTGACAGGTTATGATCCTATTAGTGGGTAGGTCTGTGTGACAGAGGTTATGATCCTATTAGTGGGTAGGTCTGCGTGACAGAGGTTATGATCCTATTAGTGGGTAGGTCTGTGTGACAGAGGTTATGATCCTATTAGTGGGTAGGTCTGTGTGACAGGTTATGATCCTATTAGTGGGTAGGTCTGTGTGACAGGTTATGATCCTATTAGTGGGTAGGTCTGTGTGACAGGTTATGATCCTATTAGTGGGTAGGTCTGTGTGACAGGGGGTCAATGCAAATAGTCCGGGTAGCCATTTGATTAACTATTTAGCATTCTTATGGCTTGGGGGTAGAAGCTGTTAAGGAGCCTTTTGGACCTAGACTTGGCGCTCCTGTACCACTTGCTGTGCGGTAGCAGAGAGAACAGTCTATGACTAGGGTGGCTGGAGTCTTTGACCATTTTTGGGGCTTTCCTCTGACACCACCTGGTATAGAGGTCCTGGATGGCAGGAAGCTTGGCCCCAGTGATGTACTGGGCTGTACGCACTACCCTCTGTAGTGCCTTACAGTCGGATGCCGAGCAGTTGCCATACCAGGCGGTGATGCAACCGGTCAGGATGCTCTCGATGTTGCAGCTGAATAACCTTTTGAGGATCTGAGTACCCATGCCAAATCTTTTCAGTCTCCTTAGGGGGAATAGGCGTTGTCGTGCCCTCTTCACGACTGTCTTGGTGTGTTTGGACCATGCTAGTTTGTTGGTGATGTGGACGCCAAGGAACTTGAAGCTCTCGACCCGCTCAATACAGACCCGTTGATGTGAATGGGGGGTGTGCTCGGCCCCTCTTTTCCTGTAGTCCACGATCAGCTCTTTTGTCTTGATCACGTTGAGGGAGAGGTTGTTGTCCTGGCACCACATTGCCAGGTCTCTGACCTCCTCCCTATAGGCTGTCTCATCATTGTCGATGATCAGGCCTACCACCGTTGTGTCGTCTGCAAACTTAATGATGCTGTTGGATTTGTGCGGTTGTGGGTGAACAGGGAGCACGCACCCCTGAGGGGCCCCCGTGTTGAGGATCAGCGTGGCAGATGTGTTGTTGCCTACCCTTACCACCTGGGGGCGGCCCGTCAGGAAGTCCAGCATCCAGTTGCAGAGGGAGGTGTGAATGTTGACCTGTTTAAAGCCTTTACTCACATTGGCTACGGGTTAGAGTGCGATCACACAGTCTTCCGGAACAGATGTTGCTCTGATGCGTGGTTCAGTGTTGCTTGCCTTGAAGCGAGCATAGAAGACATTTAGCTCATCTGGTAGGCTCGCGTCACTGGACAGCTCGCGGCTGAGTTTCTTTTGTAATCAGTAATAGTTTGCAACCCCTGCCACATCCGACGAGCGTCAGAGCCGGTGTAGTAGGATTCAATCTTAGTGCTGTATTGACGCTTTGCCTGTTTGATGGTTCGTCGGAGGGCATAGCGGGATTTCTTAAAAGTGCCTGGATTAGTGTCCCGCTCCTTGAAAGTGGCAGCACTAGCCTTTAGCTCGGTGCGGATGTTGCCTGTAATCCATTCTGGTTGGGATATGTACGTACGGTCACTGTGGGGACGTCGTCGATGTACTTATTGATGAAGCCAGTGACTGAGGTGGTATACTCCTCAATGCCATTGGATGAATCCCGGAACATATTCCAGTCTGTGCTAGCAAAACAGACCTGTAGCGTAGCATCCGCATCATCAGACCACAGTTTATCATGAGATACTCTACCTCAGGCGAGCAAAACCTTGAGACTTCCTTAATATTAGAAATCGCGCACCAGCTTTTTTTGACAAATGGACACAGACCACCTCCCCTCGTTTTATGGAGGTTGATGTTCTGTCTTGCCGATGAGATAATCCAGCAAACTGTATATTATCCATGTCCTCGTTCAGCCACGACTCAGTGAAACATAAAATGTTACAGGGATTATAATCTTCATTGACAGGGCAGCAATGGAGCAAGGATTATTATCTTCATTGACAGGGCAGCAATGGAGCAAGGATTATAATCTTCATTGACAGAGCAGCAATGGAGCAAGGATTATTATCTTCATTGACAGAGCAGCAATGGAGCAAGGATTATTATCTTCATTGACAGGGCAGCAATGGAGCAGGGATTATAATCTTAATTGACAGGGCAGCAATGGAGCCGGGATTATAATCTTAATTGACAGCAGCAATGGAGCAAGGATTATTATCTTCATTGACAGGGCAGCAATGGAGCAGGGATTATAATCTTCATTGACAGGGCAGCAATGGAGCAGGGATTATAATCTTCATTGACAGGGCAGCAATGGAGCAGGGATTATAATCTTCATTGACAGGGCAGCAATAGAGCAGGGATTATAATCTTAATTGACAGGGCAGCAATGGAGCAGGGATTATAATCTTCATTGACAGGGCAGCAATGGAGCAGGGATTATAATCTTCATTGACAGGGCAGCAATGGAGCAGGGATTATAATCTTCATTGACAGAGCAGCAATGGAGCAGGGATTATAATCTTCATTGACAGAGCAGCAATGGAGCAGGGATTATAATCTTAATTGACAGGGCAGCAATGGAGCCGGGAGGTTGAGAAGGTTTGTCATGGGCTCTCAAATCCTCAAAAGGTTCTACAGCTGTACCATTGAGAGCATCTTGACTGGCTGGATCACCGCCTGGTATGGTAACAGCACCGCCCTCCATCGCATGGCACATCACTGGTGCAGAGCTCCCTGCCATCCAGGACCTCTATGTCAGAGCTCCCTGCCATCCAGGACCTCTATATCCGAGCTCCCTGCCATCCAGGACCTCTATATCCGAGCTCCCTGCCATCCAGGACCTCTATGTCAGAGCTCCCTGCCATCCAGGACCTCTATATCCGAGCTCCCTGCCATCCAGGACCTCTATACCAGTGCTCCCTGCCATCCAGGACCTCTATATCAGAACTCCCTGCCATCCAGGACCTCTATATCCGAGCTCCCTGCCATCCAGGACCTCTATATCAGAGCTCCCTGCCATCCAGGACCTCTATATCAGAGCTCCCTGCCATCCAGGACCTCTATGTCAGAGCTCCCTGCCATCCAGGACCTCTATATCAGAGCTCCCTGCCATCCAGGACCTCTATATCCGAGCTCCCTGCCATCCAGGACCTCTATGTCAGAGCTCCCTGCCATCCAGGACCTCTATATCCGAGCTCCCTGCCATCCAGGACCTCTATATCCGAGCTCCCTGCCATCCAGGACCTCTATATCCGAGCTCCCTGCCATCCAGGACCTCTATATCCGAGCTCCCTGCCATCCAGGACCTCTATACCAGAGTTCCCTGCCATCCAGGACCTCTATACCAGAGCTCCCTGCCATCCAGGACCTCTATATCCGAGCTCCCTGCCATCCAGGACCTCTATATCCGAGCTCCCTGCCATCCAGGACCTCTATATCCGAGCTCCCTGCCATCCAGGACCTCTATATCCGAGCTCCCTGCCATCCAGGACCTCTATACCAGAGTTCCCTGCCATCCAGGACCTCTATACCAGAGCTCCCTGCCATCCAGGACCTCTATATCCGAGCTCCTTGCCATCCAGGACCTCTATACCAGAGTTCCCTGCCATCCAGGACCTCTATATCAGAGCTCCCTGCCATCCAGGACCTCTATGTCAGAGCTCCCTGCCATCCAGGACCTCTATATCAGAGCTCCCTGCCATCCAGGACCTCTATATCCGAGCTCCCTGCCATCCAGGACCTCTATATCAGAGCTCCCTGCCATCCAGGACCTCTATATCCGAGCTCCCTGCCATCCAGGACCTCTATATCCGAGCTCCCTGCCATCCAGGACCTCTATACCAGAGCTCCCTGCCATCCAGGACCTCTATATCCGAGCTCCTTGCCATCCAGGACCTCTATATCCGAGCTCCCTGCCATCCAGGACCTCTATATCCGAGCTCCCTGCCATCCAGGACCTCTATATCCGAGCTCCCTGCCATCCAGGACCTCTATATCCGAGCTCCCTGCCATCCAGGACCTCTATACCAGAGTTCCCTGCCATCCAGGACCTCTATACCAGAGCTCCCTGCCATCCAGGACCTCTATATCCGAGCTCCCTGCCATCCAGGACCTCTATATCCGAGCTCCCTGCCATCCAGGACCTCTATATCCGAGCTCCCTGCCATCCAGGACCTCTATATCCGAGCTCCCTGCCATCCAGGACCTCTATACCAGAGTTCCCTGCCATCCAGGACCTCTATACCAGAGCTCCCTGCCATCCAGGACCTCTATATCCGAGCTCCTTGCCATCCAGGACCTCTATACCAGAGTTCCCTGCCATCCAGGACCTCTATATCAGAGCTCCCTGCCATCCAGGACCTCTATGTCAGAGCTCCCTGCCATCCAGGACCTCTATATCAGAGCTCCCTGCCATCCAGGACCTCTATATCCGAGCTCCCTGCCATCCAGGACCTCTATATCAGAGCTCCCTGCCATCCAGGACCTCTATATCCGAGCTCCCTGCCATCCAGGACCTCTATATCCGAGCTCCCTGCCATCCAGGACCTCTATACCAGAGCTCCCTGCCATCCAGGACCTCTATATCCGAGCTCCTTGCCATCCAGGACCTCTATACCAGAGTTCCCTGCCATCCAGGACCTCTATATCAGAGCTCCCTGCCATCCAGGACCTCTATGTCAGAGCTCCCTGCCATCCAGGACCTCTATATCAGAGCTCCCTGCCATCCAGGACCTCTATATCAGAGCTCCCTGCCATCCAGGACCTCTATGTCAGAGCTCCCTGCCATCCAGGACCTCTATGTCAAGCGGTGTGAAAGGACGGGCCGGAAAATGGTTAAAGACTCTAGCCACGCAAGCCATAGACGGTTCTCTCTGCTGCCGCACGGCAAACAGTACCGGAGCATCAAGTGTGACACCAACAGGCTCCTGAACAGCTTCTATCCCCAACCCATAAGACTGATAACAGAATGGCTACAGACTATTTGAGTATTTTATTTATGCACACACACAGACAGAGACAGAGAGACAGAGACAGAGAGACAGAGAGACAGAGACAGAGACAGTGAGAGAGAGAGAGAGAGAGACAGAGACAGAGAGAGAGAGAGACAGAGACACAGACACACACACAGACAGAGACAGAGAGACAGAGAGACAGAGACAGAGACAGTGAGAGACAGTGAGAGACAGTGAGAGAGAGAGAGAGAGAGAGAGAGAGAGAGAGAGAGAGAGAGAGAGAGAGAGACAGTGAGAGAGAGAGAGAGAGAGAGAGAGAGAGAGAGAGAGAGAGAGAGAGAGAGAGAAAATGCAAATGCCTCTATCCCCCCAAAAAATGGTCAGCAGCTCTGTCGCACGCTGGATCTAGTCAATGGTAGGCTTCAAGGGGCTTCTTACAGTAGGTACACCTACAGCTCATCCCTTGGGAGTAGTACTGTAGATTACTTTATCACTGACCTCAACCCAGAGTCTCTCAGCGTTCACTGACACCCCTATCAGATCACAGCAAAATCACAGTCTACTAGAACAGAGCAATACTCAATCATGAGGCATCAAAGCCAAAGGAACTGAATAATATTAAGAAATGCTATAGATGGAAGGAAAGTAGTGTAGAAACCTACCAAAAAACAATTAGGCAACAACAAATTCAATCCATTCTAGACAACTTCCTGGACAAAACGTTTCACTGTAATAGTGAAGGTGTAAATTTGACAGTAGAAAACCTAAATAGTATACAGTGCATTCGGAAAGTATTCAAACCCCTTGACTTTTTCCACATTTTGTTACGTTACAGCCTTATTCTAAAACGGATGTAATTGTTTTTTCCCCCTCATCAATCTACACACAATACCCCATAATGACCAAGCAAAAATCGTTTTTTATAAATTTTAGCAAATGTATAATGAAAAACCCCGGAAATAACACATTTACATAAATATTCAGACCCTTTGCTATGAGACTCGAAATTGAGCTCAGGTGCATCCTGTTACCATTGATCATCCTTGAGATGTTTCTACAACTTGATTGGAGTCCATCTGGTGTAAAATCAATTGATTGGACATGATTTGGAAAGGCACACACCTGTCTATATAAGGTCCCACAGTTGACAGTGCATGTCAGAGCAAAAACCAAGCCATGAGGACGTAGGAAGGGTACAAAGAAATGTCTGCAGCATTGAAGGTCCCCAAGAACACAGTGGGCTCCATCATTCTTTTTATTTTTTTTGTCATTTAGCAGACGCTCTTATCCAGAGCACACACACACACACACTAACACACACACTAACACACACACTAACACACTAACATTGAAACTCCTTGCATTTGATAACGTTGTAATATTTCTAATGTTACTATATATTTGTCTCTCTCCAGTGGAGGAGCTGATGGGTTTGACCTGACTACGGGGACATCGAGCCGACCAGCCACCGGCTTCGGCTTCAGACCAGACGAACAGTTCTTCTACGACTACACTTCTTCCAGATAGAGACCTTCTCCCCATCCACAGTCTGACCAACCCCCATTCACTCACCATCAACACTTAACACTGACCAACCCCCATTCATTCACTATTAACACTTAACACTGACCAACCCCCATCAACACTTAACACTAACCAACCCCCATCAACACTTAACACTGACCAACCCCCATTGACTCACTATGAACACTAGATGTGCCTCCCAAATGGCACCCTATTCCCATAGGGTTCTGGTGAAAGTAGTGCACTATATATGAAATAGGGTACCATTTGAGATGCAACCTAACACTATCTAGTGTTATTGATACAGGGAGTGTCAGAATGTTAGCGACTAGTCGTCATTTTTCAGTAACCGCTGCATCAGAATCTCCTGGCTTTACTTTCCTGACTTCTGTGTGCTAATGCAAGCTGACAGCCATAGATGGTTTTTTATACACTATATTTACTGGATTTGAAATGATTCAAATGTATTTATTGGAATGTTTTTATTATTCGGGCAATGCTAAGGTAGGTGCAAATATCATGCTACATGTTGACTTTTATTTGAACATGAAGTAGCGGAGGGCTTAAATTATGTTTTTAATTTGTAGACATTTAAATGTTTATATCAGCACACAAACCACACACTTCTGCATGAATATTACTTAAAACTAAGGACCACTGAATCATTAATAAAAAGACGGTAATCAAAATAGAATTGCAATACAGGCTACTAAGGCAGGCTTGAAACCACTTTAATTTAGAATTAAAGGTGCTACACATGTATTTATTTTGTTGCATTGTAATTTCAGAAAATGTCCATAATATATCTGCAGTAATAGTGGAATGAAAGTGTTTCACAGTATTGCTTACCCACCAATGTTGTGGTTGGCTGTGATATTCACTTTTAGATTTCTCACCGCCAGAGTGGAATCTGTTGTCAAAATGGGAAAGTAGTTTTTTGACTTTGTGGCTGTTTTATGTAGTGGAAATCGGCTCAGGTGGTCCTTTCCTGGTTGCAAAAATACAACACTGTTCGCTCAATTTCAGTTTATGTGAGAAAACAAGCAGTGTAGGGAATCATTGTACCATCTAAATCTCTGTGAAATATATTTTCAATAACAAAAAGCTTTTTGAAGCTGGTGGACCAAAACCGAAAGTAAAAGGCTCAGGCGTGAGTCTCCGCCATGTTACAGGGGAATAGAATGCGGGGGAGGAGATTTGTTTTGAATGCAGCATAAAGCTGTTGCAATTCACCTAGCTTCCACACAGGGGGGCAATTCACCTAGCTTCCACATAGGGGAGAAATTCACCTAGCTTCCACATAGGGGAGAAATTCACCTAGCTTCCACATAGGGGAGAAATTCACCTAGCTTCCACATAGGGGAGAAATTCACCTAGCTTCCACATAGGGGAGAAATTCACCTAGCTTCCACATAGGGGAGAAATTCACCTAGCTTCCACACAGGGGAGAAATTAGTCTAGCTTCCACACAGGGGAGAAATTCACCTAGTTTCCACATAGGGGACCTAGTTTCCACATAGGGGAGAAATTCACCTAGCTTCCACATAGGGGAGAAATTCACCTAGCTTCCACATAGGGGAGAAATTCACCTAGCTTCCACATAGGGGAGAAATTCACCTAGCTTCCACATAGGGGGGCAATTCAGAGAAATTCTAAGTGTAGCACCTTTAAATTCTTGTTATTATATCTGCATGAACAGACAAACCACTCACGTTGTCAGCTTTGGCATTAAAAAAAAATAATCTAATAATAATAATAATTTAGCTCTAGGATCACGTTACTCTAACTATATTTAACATAACATAATATGCTCTTCAATGCTACTGCTATTGCACTGCATTTAAAATCACCATTACATGTTCTCAATACACTGTAGAGTGCACACCTTGTAACTACACGTAACGAAATAATCATGCGCTAGTTAACTATGTATAATGTGTATATATATACTAATCTGTTGGGGTCAGGCTGTATTGGCCCTGCAGGCTAGCCCTAATCTAGACCAGCAACATGTGTTTAGAGAGTTGGGCCATTGAGGTTTCTCCATTATGACACTACAACATTCTACGACAGCCATGTTAGGGAGCCCCATTTAACAGGGAGAGGCGATACTGACACACCTGGTGTCCAACTTTATATATCGTGTGCCAAGTTGAGTGGAAACAAACAGATTAGGTTCAGCCAGTTGTCCTGATGAGCCCTCCCCAGCTAGCTAGTTTATGTTTGTTGCTAGAAACTTTCAGCGAGATTTTGAAACTTTTGAAACGTAAAGGCCGTATTTGTACATTTTCGGTGAAAATCACTACAATAAATGTGCTTTAGCCGTCACCCTGGCCTGATATTGGCTACACTAGCTAGCTACTTCCCTCATTACTGCGGCAAGAGGAAGAGTGAAGGACCCTGTGTTGTTGTGTTGTCGGCTAGCAGCTCAAACTCTCCCCATTGAGCAGTAGACTGTATCACGGTGACATCTACCAATATTACAAGTTATTTCTCCTGTAGGCTGCAAATCAAGTGGGATGGAACAAATTGGAGATGGTGACCATTATACTACAGGTTATTTCTCCCTCGCCCATCGAAATAAACATCCCTTTCTTTTCCAAGTTTTAACTAGCACCATGCTGCTGTTGTTTCCAGCTAGCCAGCATGCACTAGCTGCTGTTGTTTCCAGCTATCCAGCATGCACTAGCTGCTGTTGTTTCCAACTAGCCAGCATGCACTAGCTGCTGTTGTTTCCAGCTAGCCAGCATGCACTAGCTGCTGTTGTTTCCAACTAGCCAGCATGCACTAGCTGCTGTTGTTTCCAGCTAGCCAGCATGCACTAGCTGCTGTTGTTTCCAACTAGCCAGCATGCACTAGCTGCTGTTGTTTCCAGCTAGCCAGCATGCACTAGCTGCTGTTGTTTCCAACTAGCCAGCATGCACTAGCTGCTGTTGTTTCCAGCTATCCAGCATGCACTAGCTGCTGTTGTTTCCAACTAGCCAGCATGCACTAGCTGCTGTTGTTTCCAGCTAGCCAGCATGCACTAGCTGCTGTTGTTTCCAACTAGCCAGCATGCACTAGCTGCTGTTGTTTCCAGCTAGCCAGCATGCACTAGCTGCTGTTGTTTCCAACTAGCCAGCATGCACTAGCTGCTGTTGTTTCCAACTAGCCAGCATGCACTAGCTGCTGTTGTTTCCAGCTAGCCAGCATGCACTAGCTGCTGTTGTTTCCAGCTAGCCAGCATGCACTAGCTGCTGTTGTTTCCAACTAGCCAGCATGCACTAGCTGCTGTTGTTTCCAGCTAGCCAGCATGCACTAGCTACTGTTGTTTCCAACTAGCCAGCATGCACTAGCTGCTGTTGTTTCCAACTAGCCAGCATGCACTAGCTGCTGTTGTTTCCAACTAGCCAGCATGCACTAGCTGCTGTTGTTTCCAGCTAGCCAGCATGCACTAGCTGCTGTTGTTTCCAACTAGCCAGCATGCACTAGCTGCTGTTGTTTCCAACTAGCCAGCATGCACTAGCTGCTGTTGTTTCCAACTAGCCAGCATGCACTAGCTGCTGTTGTTTCCAGCTAGCCAGCATGCACTAGCTGCTGTTGTTTCCAGCTATCCAGCATGCACTAGCTGCTGTTGTTTCCAGCTAGCCAGCATGCACTAGCTGCTGTTGTTTCCAACTAGCCAGCATGCACTAGCTGCTGTTGTTTCCAACTAGCCAGCATGCACTAGCTGCTGTTGTTTCCAGCTAGCCAGCATGCACTAGCTGCTGTTGTTTCCAACTAGCCAGCATGCACTAGCTGCTGTTGTTTCCAACTAGCCAGCATGCACTAGCTGGGAAGGGCAGCAAGAGTATATCAGGACGACTGACTAAACCCAATCCATTCGTCTCCACACTCGACTCTCAGATGCGCGACATACGTCACCATTTGGGCACCAGTCTTGTCCGTATAGCCTCTCCACCATTAACAGAACATGGAATATTTAAAGGATCAATAAGTCAAGTCAGAAGCTAGCAGATTCATTATTTACCAACAACTACAAATCTCAATAAAACTAAATCACGTTTTGAAGTTCACTTTCCTTGCTTTGTCTAAGAATACTCATGAATCTAGCAAATACGTTTTGTGGGTCAGAGTGCAGTATTTATTTAGTTTCATAGCACAAACCTTTGCCAGCAAGTTTCTCACACTGGCATTAGCCAGGGGGCTGCCCGGACAAGTCCAGGGGGGGTTGCCTAGCAACACGTGCCTCGGAGGGAGGCAACATCTGCATAGAGTGGTGTGGAGGAGGAGTCTGGAAGCGACATCACCATTCATTTCCTGGATTCAGGGTTCACTCAAAACATAGTTTTAAGCTTTGTTTTACTATTGACAGCTACAGCTGATTTGGGGATTGTACTGTACATCGATTTGCTCTCCTTAAATATTTCTAATCTGATGTATTTTGTTTCAGTCTCTGAATTGTTTAATCAAACTTTTCACCACCAGCTCCTGATATCAGGGCATAAAAAACTACAATCTGTTCCTGAATTAGCCTCCATGGGCGCCCAGCTATATCCTGTCCCAGCTTGTTTTCCCTGGCTAAACTAGCTGGCTAGCTGAACTTTGTCAAACTTCATATATACTGCACCCTCAACTTCAAAACTCCTTTGCTAGTTATACAATCATGTAACTAAGAAATTCCCTGGAAAGGAACTTGAAAATTCTTTATTGTTTTGTTGAATAGTCATGATTGGTTCGCACGGTGGCAAAGGAAATCATTGCTACTTAACGCGGATCCAAGTTCAGTTTTGAGCTCCATTGGCGTAGGGTTAGCTGAATGTTTCGTGCAGCCATGGCTTGATGGGATATGTAGTTATTTTGCCAACACAGCCACATATGTACACAGTCTTGTACCTTTTTTAAACCAACTATTGTATTTGTTGATTAAATTGGACTTTATTAATGTAATGAATAATCCAGGAATGTTAATTGACATTAAAAAAAAACGAATAATAAAGCAACTCTACAGCCAATGGCTAAATGACTTCTGGGCTCCTCCTCTCCACTCTATAGCGCTAGTGGTGAACGACTCCTGGTATCGGAGTCGTTGGAGTCGACACTCTCGACAAATGCTCTAAACCAGGGGTATTCAACTCTGACCCTATACCAGGGGTATTCAACTCTGACCCTATACCAGGGGTACTCAACTCTGACCCTATACTAGGGGTATTCAACTCTGACCCTATACCAGGGGTATTCAACTCTGACCCTATACCAGGGGTATTCAACTCTGACCCTATACCAGGGGTATTCAACTCTGACCCTAAACCAGGGGTATTCAACTCTGACCTTATACCAGGGGTATTCAACTCTGACCCTATACCAGGGGTATTCAACTCTGACCCTATACCAGGGATATTCAACTCTGACCCTAAACCAGGGGTATTCAACTCTGACCCTATACCAGGGGTATTCAACTCTGACCCTATACCAGGGGTATTCAACTCTGACCCTACGAAGTCTGGAGCCAGCTGGTTTTCTGTTCTACCTGATAATTAATTGCACCCACCTGGTGTCCCAGGTCTAGATCAGTCCCTGATTAGAGGGGAATCACCCACCTGGTGTCCCAGGTCTAGATCAGTCCCTGATTAGAGGGGAATCACCCACCTGGTGTCCCAGGTCTAAATCAGTCCCTGATTAGAGGGGAATCACCCACCTGGTGTCCCAGGTCTAAACCAGTCCCTGATCAGAGGGGAACAATTTAAGAAACGCAGTGGAACTGGCTTCGGGGTCCAGAGTTGAGTTTGAGGGCTCTAAACAATGCTATGTAACTGAATGTCTAGAATTAGAACAATATGTAAAATTCGAAAAGTTGGCCCAACTGTCTAAATATATGGCTATGACCGAGACAGTATTAACCAGAATGTATTGCATGACTAGATTGATGGTGGTAGACAGTGGTTTGCTTGTGTAAAAATGATATGGGCTCTTGCAATGATGGTAAAAATCAGTAGGCTACATTTGGGTTTGAATAAACAGAAAGGATTCAACGTGCAGTAAATGTCTTACACTTACAGCAAGCAATGTGTCAGAACATACAGTAGACAGCAGTAGACACTTTCCTATTCTGTGACACTCTTCACGACTATTCTGTGACACACTTCACGACTATTCTGTGACACACTTCACGACTATTCCGTGACAGACTTCACGACTATTCTGCGACACACTTCACGACTATTCTGCGACACACTTCACGACTATTCTGTGACACCCTCACGACTATTCTGTGACACCCTTCACGACTATTCTGTGACACACTTCACAACTATTCTGTTACACTCTTCACGACTATTCTGTGACACACTTAACGACTATTCTGTGACACCCTTCACGACTATTCTGCGACACACTTCACGACTATTCTGCGACACACTTCACGACTATTCTGTGACACACTTCACGACTATTCTGTGACACACTTCACGACTATTCTGCGACACACTTCACGACTATTCTGCGACACACTTCACGACTATTCTGCGACACACTTCACGACTATTCTGTGACACACTTCACCATGAATTACGTCTGTTGCTCGTTGACAATAGAGTGCTTTTATTTGATATGTTTATATGTACAGTATTCTCAGTTTATATTAACTATGATTTTATATTAGAGCTTTTGTTTATTGTTTGTTTTATAATAGAGGTCATCTTTATTATTTTGTTAATCGTATTTAAAGTATGTGTTACTTTATTGTGTTAGTGTAAGGGAAGAACAGCACAGTAGTGTATTTAATGTGAGAATAGTACCCGAAGTTCATAGGAACTACTGGAAACCACTGCTGTAGCATCCTCTGCTGCTACGAAGGACCTTAGAAAACCATGTGAGGGATTTATTGGTATGGAGTGTGAACATTAGCGCAATTAAAATCACTGTTAAAATCAAAATGTCTGTCAATTATTCAACAATTAACATGGACATCAAAAAATTAACATGGACATTTAAAATTCCGTTACATTTAGCTGATTTTTGTTAATTGAAAACATATTAAATATGAAGTATTTCATTTGAATATGAATAAAATATTATGGTCATGCATGATTGGTCAGGACAATTCCCTTTTATTGTGAAAAAACATCAGTAGCACAAAGAATTGAAGACACTGAAATGAAAGTGAATGTAGAGGAGAGTAGGGGAGAGCAGGGGAGAGCATTGGGAGAGCAGGGGAGAGGAGAGGAGAGGAGTGAAGGGGAGAGCAGGGGAGAGTAGAGGAGAGGAGGGGAGAGTAGGGGAGAGTAGAGGAGAGGAGGGGAGAGTAGAATAGGGGAGTAGAGATAGTAGGGGAGAGTAGAGGAGAGGAGGTGAGAGTAGAATAGGGGAGAGTAGAGGAGAGGAGGGGAGAGTAGAATAGGGGAGAGTAGAGGAGAGGAGGGGAGAGTATAATAGGGGAGAGGAGAGGAGGGGAGAGTAGAATAGGGGAGAGTAGAGGAGAGTAGAGATAGTAGGGGAGAGTAGAGGAGAGTATGGGAGAGTAGGGGAAAGTAGGGGAGAGTAGGGGAGAGTAAGGGAGAGTAGGGGAGAGTAGGGGAGATTAGAGGAGAGTAGGGGAGAGTAGAGGAGAGTAGAGATAGTAGGGGAGAGTAGAGGAGAGTATGGGAGAGTAGGGGAAAGTAGGGGAGAGTAGGGGAGAGTAGAGGAGAGGAGGGGAGAGTAGAATAGGGGAGAGTAGAGGAGAGTAGAGATAGTAGGGGAGAGTAGAGGAGAGGAGGTGAGAGTAGAATAGGGGAGAGTAGAGGAGAGGAGGGGAGAGGAGAGGAGAGTAGGGGAGAGTAGGGGAGAGTAGGGGAGAGTAGAGGAGAGTAGGGGAGAGTAGGGGGGAGGAGAGGAGAGTAGGGGAGAGTAAGGGAGAGTAGGGGAGATTAGAGGAGAGTAGGGGAGAGTAGAGGAGAGGAGGTGAGAGTAGAATAGGGGAGAGTAGAGGAGAGGAGGGGAGAGGAGAGGAGAGTAGGGGAGAGTAGGGGAGAGTAGGGGAGAGTAGGGGGGAGGAGAGGAGAGTAGGGGAGAGTAAGGGAGAGTAGGGGAGATTAGAGGAGAGTAGGGGAGAGTAGAGGAGAGGAGGTGAGAGTAGAATAGGGGAGAGTAGAGGAGAGGAGGGGAGAGGAGAGGAGAGTAGGGGAGAGTAGGGGAGAGTAGAGGAGAGTAGGGGAGAGTAGGGGGGAGGAGAGGAGAGTAGGGGAGAGTAAGGGAGAGTAGGGGAGATTAGAGGAGAGGAGGGGAGAGTAGGGGAGAGTAGAGGAGAGTAGGGGGGAGGAGAGGAGAGGAGAGTAGGAGGGAGTAGAGTAGGGGAGAGTAGAGGAGAGGAGGGGAGAGGAGGGGAGAGGAGAGTAGGGGAGAGTAGAGGAGAGTAGGGGAGAGGAGGGGAGAGTAGGGGAGAGTAAGGGAGAGTAGAGGAGAGTAGGGGAAAGTAGGGGAGATTGGAGTAGAGTAGGGGAGAGTAGGGGAGAGTAGAGGATAGTAGGGGAGAGTAGGGGAGAGTATAGGAGAGTAGGGGATAGGAGAGGAGAGGAGAGTAAGGGAGAGTAGGGGAGAGGAGGGGAGGGGAGAGTAGGTGAGAGTAGCGGAGAGTAGAGGAGAGGAGAGTAGGGGAGAGGAAAGCAGAGGAGAGTAGAGTAGAGGAGAGTAGGGGAGAGTAGGGGAGGGGAGAGGAGAGGAGAGTAGGGGAGAGTATGGGAGAGTAGAGGAGAGGAGAGTAGGGGAGAGGAGGGGAGAGTAGAGGAGATGAGGGGAGAGGAGAGGAGAGTAGGGGAGAGTAGAGGAGAGTAGAGGAGAGTAGGGGAGAGTAGGGGAGAGGAGGGGAGAGTAAGGGAGAGGAGGGGAGAGTAGGGGAGAGTTGAACCATCCTTGTTCTAGGAAACCAGATATTTAGGAAGAGGTCATCATTTCATTGAATCTGTGAAGGAAGAAACCACATGGAAAAACTGGTAAACTCAGACACACCAGTAGGATTGTCAAAAGTTTGCCGACAGACAGTACTTAGTATTCAGAACAGAGTGTCGGCAGTCCATCTCTTTTGTGTTCACACAGCAAAGACCTTGAAGTCGTCAGCCACTCAGCCTTTTAAAATACTCCAAACCAGAAGGTGGCAGTAGCGTTGTTTGGCAAGGCTGTGTGTTACTTATACTCAACGTGTGTATTCATGGATGTCAAGGGAAGCCAGGCTTCCAAAATATTTGACTAATAAAAATGATAAAATAATTGATATTTTGTCTTTCTGTGTTTTCATAAATTTCCGTCAATTTGCAAGTGGCTGAATCTCACCGGAGCGAGGGAAACAGCGCCCCCTCTGTCTCAGTATGTGTAGCCCATGTTTCTGATGCTGTCTGGACCAAAAGAGTAGCAATTGATTGATTGATGCGTGCAAGAATTTGGTTTTGTCTTTCCAAGGGAAGAAGCTTGTGTTGATGTCCTGCAGTAGCTAGCTTGCTAAATCGGCCTGTTCCTAAGCCATGGATGGAGATCGGGATTTGTACTTGTGGTTTTGACTTAATTCTCTGTACAGGCCAATGGTTATGATGGCGATTCTAATCTAACCATAAATTCATATATTGTGCCACTGACCTGAGACGATTGAAGTTCAATATGTAGCCTAGATGTAACCTAGTAGGCTCACGTTAACTAGCTAGCTAACTTAGCTGGTTCATTGTTGCTCACGTTAACTAGCTAGCTAACTTAGCTGGTTCATTGTTGCTCACGTTAACTAGCTAGCTAACTTAGCTGGTTCATTGTTGCCCATGCGAAATGGCAAGCATTTTAGCTAGGGAGCCTATGACAACAAAAACTAAAAGCGTACTGTATGACAGAGACATAGACCGTTTTGCCAACATGAAAGAGAGGAGGATGGCGATGGCGTTCAACTAGTCTACAAGCAGGGTGAGTCAACACGTTTTGTTTTACTTACGCACACACACACACACACAGACACACACACACACAGACACACACACACACATACACACACACACACACAGACAGAAATCGGCCCCATGGACAGCCACATGATATTTAGCAACATTGGACTAAATTGCTTTTGGCATCTTTAAGTTTGTTTTCAGTGTATTAAACTAAGCATATATAACCTTGTAGATTTGATGATGTTTAAATGTTGAAGTTGAAATGGTGCTGGAATAGTGGAGGCAGGGCTCCTGTTGTCTTTGGGCTAGGGTTAGGGTTAGGGTTAGTTAGTATAGTGGAGGCAGGGCTCCTGTTGTCTTTGGGCTAGGGTTAGGGTTAGGGTTAGTTAGTATAGTGGAGGCAGGGCTCCTGTTGTCTTTGGGTTAGGGTTAGGGTTAGGGTTAGTTAGTATAGTGGAGGCAGGGCTCCTGTTGTCTTTGGGTTAGGGTTAGGGTTAGGGTTAGGGTTAGTTAGTATAGTGGAGGCAGGGCTCCTGTTGTCTTTGGGTTAGGGTTAGGGTTAGGGTTAGTTAGTATAGTGGAGGCAGGGCTCCTGTTGTCTTTGGGCTAGGGTTAGGGTTAGGGTTAGTTAGTATAGTGGAGGCAGGGCTCCTGTTGTCTTTGGGCTAGGGTTAGGGTTAGGGTTAGTTAGTATAGTGGAGGCAGGGCTCCTGTTGTCTTTGGGCTAGGGTTAGGGTTAGGGTTAGTTAGTATAGTGGAGGCAGGGCTCCTGTTGTCTTTGGGTTAGGGTTAGGGTTAGGGTTAGTTAGTATAGTGGAGGCAGGGCTCCTGTTGTCTTTGGGCTAGGGTTAGGGTTAGGGTTAGTTAGTATAGTGGAGGCAGGGCTCCTGTTGTCTTTGGGTTAGGGTTAGGGTTAGTTAGTATAGTGGAGGCAGGGCTCCTGTTGTCTTTGGGCTAGGGTTAGGGTTAGGGTTAGTTAGTATAGTGGAGGCAGGGCTCCTGTTGTCTTTGGGTTAGGGTTAGGGTTAGTTAGTATAGTGGAGGCAGGGCTCCTGTTGTCTTTGGGTTAGGGTTAGGGTTAGGGTTAGGGTTAGGGTTAGTTAGTATAGTGGAGGCAGGGCTCCTGTTGTCTTTGGGCTAGGGTTAGGGTTAGGGTTAGTTAGTATAGTGGAGGCAGGGCTCCTGTTGTCTTTGGGTTAGGGTTAGGGTTAGTTAGTATAGTGGAGGCAGGGCTCCTGTTGTCTTTGGGCTAGGGTTAGGGTTAGGGTTAGGGTTAGGGTTAGTTAGTATAGTGGAGGCAGGGCTCCTGTTGTCTTTGGGTTAGGGTTAGGGTTAGGGTTAGTTAGTATAGTGGAGGCAGGGCTCCTGTTGTCTTTGGGCTAGGGCTAGGGTTAGGGTTAGGGTTAGTTAGTATAGTGGAGGCAGGGCTCCTGTTGTCTTTGGGTTAGGGTTAGGGTTAGGGTTAGTTAGTATAGTGGAGGCAGGGCTCCTGTTGTCTTTGGGTTAGGGTTAGGGTTAGGGTTAGTTAGTATAGTGGAGGCAGGGCTCCTGTTGTCTTTGGGCTAGGGTTAGGGTTAGGGTTAGTTAGTATAGTGGAGGCAGGGCTCCTGTTGTCTTTGGGTTAGGGTTAGGGTTAGGGTTAGTTAGTATAGTGGAGGCAGGGCTCCTGTTGTCTTTGGGTTAGGGTTAGGGTTAGGGTTAGTTAGTATAGTGGAGGCAGGGCTCCTGTTGTCTTTGGGTTAGGGTTAGGGTTAGGGTTAGGGTTAGTTAGTATAGTGGAGGCAGGGCTCCTGTTGTCTTTGGGCTAGGGTTAGGGTTAGGGTTAGTTAGTATAGTGGAGGCAGGGCTCCTGTTGTCTTTGGGTTAGGGTTAGGGTTAGGGTTAGGGTTAGTTAGTATAGTGGAGGCAGGGCTCCTGTTGTCTTTGGGTTAGGGTTAGGGTTAGGGTTAGGGTTAGTTAGTATAGTGGAGGCAGGGCTCCTGTTGTCTTTGGGCTAGGGTTAGGGTTAGGGTTAGTTAGTATAGTGGAGGCAGGGCTCCTGTTGTCTTTGGGCTAGGGCTAGGGTTAGGGTTAGGGTTAGTTAGTATAGTGGAGGCAGGGCTCCTGTTGTCTTTGGGTTAGGGTTAGGGTTAGGGTTAGTTAGTATAGTGGAGGCAGGGCTCCTGTTGTCTTTGGGTTAGGGTTAGGGTTAGGGTTAGGGTTAGTTAGTATAGTGGAGGCAGGGCTCCTGTTGTCTTTGGGCTAGGGTTAGGGTTAGGGTTAGTTAGTATAGTGGAGGCAGGGCTCCTGTTGTCTTTGGGTTAGGGTTAGGGTTAGGGTTAGGGTTAGTTAGTATAGTGGAGGCAGGGCTCCTGTTGTCTTTGGGCTAGGGTTAGGGTTAGGGTTAGTTAGTATAGTGGAGGCAGGGCTCCTGTTGTCTTTGGGCTAGGGTTAGGGTTAGGGTTAGTTAGTATAGTGGAGGCAGGGCTCCTGTTGTCTTTGGGTTAGGGCTAGGGTTAGGGTTAGGGTTAGTTAGTATAGTGGAGGCAGGGCTCCTGTTGTCTTTGGGTTAGGGTTAGGGTTAGGGTTAGTTAGTATAGTGGAGGCAGGGCTCCTGTTGTCTTTGGGTTAGGGTTAGGGTTAGGGTTAGTTAGTATAGTGGAGGCAGGGCTCCTGTTGTCTTTGGGTTAGGGTTAGGGTTAGGGTTAGTTAGTATAGTGGAGGCAGGGCTCCTGTTGTCTTTGGGCTAGGGTTAGGGTTAGGGTTAGTTAGTATAGTGGAGGCAGGGCTCCTGTTGTCTTTGGGTTAGGGTTAGGGTTAGGGTTAGTTAGTATAGTGGAGGCAGGGCTCCTGTTGTCTTTGGGCTAGGGTTAGGGTTAGGGTTAGTTAGTATAGTGGAGGCAGGGCTCCTGTTGTCTTTGGGTTAGGGTTAGGGTTAGTTAGTATAGTGGAGGCAGGGCTCCTGTTGTCTTTGGGTTAGGGTTAGGGTTAGGGTTAGTTAGTATAGTGGAGGCAGGGCTCCTGTTGTCTTTGGGCTAGGGTTAGGGTTAGGGTTAGTTAGTATAGTGGAGGCAGGGCTCCTGTTGTCTTTGGGTAAGGGTTAGGGTTAGGGTTAGTTAGTATAGTGGAGGCAGGGCTCCTGTTGTCTTTGGGCTAGGGTTAGGGTTAGGGTTAGGGTTAGGGTTAGTTAGTATAGTGGAGGCAGGGCTCCTGTTGTCTTTGGGTTAGGGTTAGGGTTAGGGTTAGTTAGTATAGTGGAGGCAGGGCTCCTGTTGTCTTTGGGTTAGGGTTAGGGTTAGGGTTAGTTAGTATAGTGGAGGCAGGGCTCCTGTTGTCTTTGGGCTAGGGCTAGGGTTAGGGTTAGGGTTAGTTAGTATAGTGGAGGCAGGGCTCCTGTTGTCTTTGGGTTAGGGTTAGGGTTAGGGTTAGTTAGTATAGTGGAGGCAGGGCTCCTGTTGTCTTTGGGTTAGGGTTAGGGCTAGGGTTAGTTAGTATAGTGGAGGCAGGGCTCCTGTTGTCTTTGGGTTAGGGTTAGGGTTAGTTAGTATAGTGGAGGCAGGGCTCCTGTTGTCTTTGGGCTAGGGTTAGGGTTAGGGTTAGTTAGTATAGTGGAGGCGGGGCTCCTGTTGTCTTTGGGCTAGGGTTAGGGTTAGGGTTAGGGTTAGGGTTAGTTAGTATAGTGGAGGCAGGGCTCCTGTTGTCTTTGGGTTAGGGTTAGGGTTAGGGTTAGTTAGTATAGTGG
This sequence comes from Coregonus lavaretus, assembly GCF_964263955.1. NCBI lineage: Eukaryota > Metazoa > Chordata > Actinopteri > Salmoniformes > Salmonidae > Coregonus > Coregonus lavaretus. The sequence goes on along the minus strand of NW_028160643.1, from coordinate 3,328 downwards.
AGGCAGGGCTCCTGTTGTCTTTGGGCTAGGGTTAGGGTTAGGGTTAGTTAGTATAGTGGAGGCAGGGCTCCTGTTGTCTTTGGGCTAGGGTTAGGGTTAGGGTTAGTTAGTATAGTGGAGGCAGGGCTCCTGTTGTCTTTGGGTTAGGGTTAGGGTTAGGGTTAGTTAGTATAGTGGAGGCAGGGCTCCTGTTGTCTTTGGGCTAGGGTTAGGGTTAGGGTTAGTTAGTATAGTGGAGGCAGGGCTCCTGTTGTCTTTGGGCTAGGGGTAGGGTTAGGGTTAGTTAGTATAGTGGAGGCAGGGCTCCTGTTGTCTTTGGGTTAGGGTTAGGGTTAGTTAGTATAGTGGAGGCAGGGCTCCTGTTGTCTTTGGGTTAGGGTTAGGGTTAGGGTTAGTTAGTATAGTGGAGGCAGGGCTCCTGTTGTCTTTGGGCTAGGGTTAGGGTTAGGGTTAGTTAGTATAGTGGAGGCAGGGCTCCTATTGTCTTTGGGTTAGGGTTAGGGTTAGGGTTAGTTAGTATAGTGGAGGCAGGGCTCCTGTTGTCTTTGGGTTAGGGTTAGGGTTAGGGTTAGTTAGTATAGTGGAGGCAGGGCTCCTGTTGTCTTTGGGTTAGGGTTAGGGTTAGGGTTAGTTAGTATAGTGGAGGCAGGGCTCCTGTTGTCTTTGGGTTAGGGTTAGGGTTAGGGTTAGTTAGTATAGTGGAGGCAGGGCTCCTGTTGTCTTTGGGTTAGGGTTAGGGTTAGGGTTAGTTAGTATAGTGGAGGCAGGGCTCCTGTTGTCTTTGGGCTAGGGTTAGGGTTAGGGTTAGTTAGTATAGTGGAGGCAGGGCTCCTGTTGTCTTTGGGTTAGGGTTAGGGTTAGGGTTAGGGTTAGGGTTAGGGTTAGTTAGTATAGTGGAGGCAGGGCTCCTGTTGTCTTTGGGTTAGGGTTAGGGTTAGGGTTAGTTAGTATAGTGGAGGCAGGGCTCCTGTTGTCTTTGGGCTAGGGTTAGGGTTAGGGTTAGTTAGTATAGTGGAGGCAGGGCTCCTGTTGTCTTTGTGCTAGGGTTAGGGTTAGGGTTAGTTAGTATAGTGGAGGCAGGGCTCCTGTTGTCTTTGGGCTAGGGTTAGGGTTAGGGTTAGTTAGTATAGTGGAGGCAGGGCTCCTGTTGTCTTTGTGCTAGGGTTAGGGTTAGGGTTAGTTAGTATAGTGGAGGCAGGGCTCCTGTTGTCTTTGGGCTAGGGTTAGGGTTATGGTTAGTTAGTATAGTGGAGGCAGGGCTCCTGTTGTCTTTGGGCTAGGGTTAGGGTTAGGGTTAGTTAGTATAGTGGAGGCAGGGCTCCTGTTGTCTTTGTGCTAGGGTTAGGGTTAGGGTTAGTTAGTATAGTGGAGGCAGGGCTCCTGTTGTCTTTGGGCTAGGGTTAGGGTTAGGGTTAGTTAGTATAGTGGAGGCAGTGCTCCTGTTGTCTTTGGGCTAGGGTTAGGGTTAGTTAGTATAGTGGAGGCAGGGCTCCTGTTGTCTTTGGGCTAGGGTTAGGGTTAGGGTTAGTTAGTATAGTGGAGGCAGTGCTCCTGTTGTCTTTGGGCTAGGGTTAGGGTTAGTTAGTATAGTGGAGGCAGGGCTCCTGTTGTCTTTGGGTTAGGGTTAGGGCTAGGGTTAGTTAGTATAGTGGAGGCAGGGCTCCTGTTGTCTTTGGGCTAGGGTTAGGGCTAGGGTTAGTGTTAGTTAGTATAGTGGAGGCAGGGCTCCTGTTGTCTTTGGGCTAGGGTTAGGGCTAGGGTTAGTTAGTATAGTGGAGGCAGGGCTCCTGTTGTCTTTGGGCTAGGGTTAGGGTTAGGGTTAGGGTTAGTTAGTATAGTGGAGGCAGGGCTCCTGTTGTCTTTGGGCTAGGGTTAGGGTTAGTTAGTATAGTGGAGGCAGGGCTCCTGTTGTCTTTGGGATAGGGTTAGGGTTAGGGTTAGTTAGTATAGTGGAGGCAGGGCTCCTGTTGTCTTTGGGTTAGGGTTAGGGTTAGTTAGTATAGTGGAGGCAGGGCTCCTGTTGTCTTTGGGTTAGGGTTAGGGTTAGGGTTAGTTAGTATAGTGGAGGCAGGGCTCCTGTTGTCTTTGGGCTAGGGTTAGGGTTAGGGTTAGTTAGTATAGTGGAGGCAGGGCTCCTGTTGTCTTTGTGCTAGGGTTAGGGTTAGGGTTAGTTAGTATAGTGGAGGCAGGGCTCCTGTTGTCTTTGGGCTAGGGTTAGGGTTAGGGTTAGTTAGTATAGTGGAGGCAGGGCTCCTGTTGTCTTTGTGCTAGGGTTAGGGTTAGGGTTAGTTAGTATAGTGGAGGCAGGGCTCCTATTGTCTTTGGGCTAGGGTTAGGGTTAGGGTTAGTTAGTATAGTGGAGGCAGGGCTCCTGTTGTCTTTGGGCTAGGGTTAGGGTTAGGGTTAGTTAGTATAGTGGAGGCAGGGCTCCTGTTGTCTTTGTGCTAGGGTTAGGGTTAGGGTTAGTTAGTATAGTGGAGGCAGGGCTCCTGTTGTCTTTGGGCTAGGGTTAGGGTTAGGGTTAGTTAGTATAGTGGAGGCAGGGCTCCTGTTGTCTTTGGGCTAGGGTTAGGGTTAGGGTTAGTTAGTATAGTGGAGGCAGTGCTCCTGTTGTCTTTGGGCTAGGGTTAGGGTTAGTTAGTATAGTGGAGGCAGGGCTCCTGTTGTCTTTGGGTTAGGGTTAGGGCTAGGGTTATTTAGTATAGTGGAGGCAGGGCTCCTGTTGTCTTTGGGCTAGGGTTAGGGCTAGGGTTAGGGTTAGTTAGTATAGTGGAGGCAGGGCTCCTGTTGTCTTTGGGCTAGGGTTAGGGCTAGGGTTAGTTAGTATAGTGGAGGCAGGGCTCCTGTTGTCTTTGGGCTAGGGTTAGGGTTAGGGTTAGGGTTAGGGTTAGTTAGTATAGTGGAGGCAGGGCTCCTGTTGTCTTTGGGCTAGGGTTAGGGTTAGGGTTAGTTAGTATAGTGGAGGCAGGGCTCCTGTTGTCTTTGGGATAGGGTTAGGGTTAGGGTTAGTTAGTATAGTGGAGGCAGGGCTCCTGTTGTCTTTGGGTTAGGGTTAGGGTTAGGGTTAGGGTTAGTTAGTATAGTGGAGGCAGGGCTCCTGTTGTCTTTGGGTTAGGGTTAGGGTTAGGGTTAGTTAGTATAGTGGAGGCAGGGCTCCTGTTGTCTTTGGGCTAGGGTTAGGGTTAGGGTTAGTTAGTATAGTGGAGGCAGGGCTCCTGTTGTCTTTGTGCTAGGGTTAGGGTTAGGGTTAGTTAGTATAGTGGAGGCAGGGCTCCTGTTGTCTTTGGGCTAGGGTTAGGGTTAGGGTTAGTTAGTATAGTGGAGGCAG
>NW_028160644.1:0-22994 GCF_964263955.1 Coregonus lavaretus | reverse complement strand
GTATAGTACATAAAGAAACACAAAAAACTAGATATGTAGGTCAAGTTTATTTGCCTTATGTAATAACTACATTGTAAATCTCCTTAAGATTTGGAAATGTTATCCTCCTGAGACCCAGCAAAACAAAGGTTGGTTTGGTCACAAAAAAATAATGTTACAAAAAACATGTTTTATTTTTTATTGTATTTGCACTGTAGTGGCCATTAGAACTCAGTTGATTATTAAATATGAAAAATGTAACGTTACAATAAATTGGGACAGTAGGTAAAACACATCCTGATTTATTTTTAAGTTTATTAACATCCTGATGTCTACTACAGAGGACATTTATTAACATCCTGATGTTCACTACAGAGGACATTTATTAACATCCTGATGTCCACTACAGAGGACATTTATTAACATCCTGATGTTCACTACAGAGGACATTTATTAACATCCTGATGTCCACTACAGAGGACATTTATTAACATCCTGATGTCCACTACAGAGGACATTTATTAACATCCTGATGTTCACTACAGAGGACATTTATTAACATCCTGATGTCCACTACAGAGGACATTTATTAACATCCTGATGTCCACTACAGAGGACATTTATTAACAAGCTGATGTCCACTATTAACAAGCTCTTATTTAGCTCTAATTTAATGTGAACAAACTATCACACTGCTCTGAAAACTCACAAAACTATTCATGAGATATTTGCCTTTTAGAAACAATTTGAAAAACAAACTCACAAAAATGATAATTACACAAATACACACTTACCATAAAATGTGCTAATTGTGATGGTAGCCATTTTGAAGAACCTGAAATAATACATTATCAAGGTGACACCCCCACACGTGATATCATTGAAAAGTCCAGGGCCCGGTTTCCCAATAGCGATGGAACATAGGCTTACGAGTGTTTTAAAGATGCATCGTTCCTACAACGGCCGAAGATTTAATATTAGTTTCCCAAAACACCACGCAGAGGGAACGTTCGCTAAGTGCATTGTTGAGGCATGTGTCGATACTGATAGGATCAAAAGAAGAAAAAAACACTGGTCTCGGATCAGCTTTCTCCATTCAAATCATACCTTAACATTATAATTATTCCACAATACTGACAATGGATCAGCTCCTAGAAAGATATTATCACCTATGGCTGCAAATATTCAGGCAGCTTATTTTAATGCTTACCATATAATAATGCACTAAATCAAGATTTGGCACACATCAAGAAATATGTTGAGACGAATTACAGACAGGAGCCTACAAGTAGCAAAATAGAACTCAATTGATTGAACATTAAATGTATTTGAATATTATTTAAATAAGCCTATTCATGGGTTGCATGTTTCGTCACAATGTTGTTTTGAACGTTCGTTTTTGGACTGATGCCCGACTGAGCATTATAGTCAATGCATCGTCAATGAGTGCTGATAAAGATTTCATAAAAAGTGCATTACAGTGGCTTGGAAATACAATGACATTCAAAAGGAGACAAATAATTAGTAGGAAAACCTTTTGTCATTTTTTTGATGTCACCAGATTGACTTTAGATGCAGTATAACGCTAGCTAGCTAGCTAAGATTGAGAAGAGGCCAACAGATTTTAGCTAGCTAACGCTAGCATTGCTAGCTATTTTTGACGAACTTAACTAGTTAATGACAACATTGCCATCTGTCTAAAGTAAATTTGACGACATGATAATGCTGGCAAAGTTGTTTGACTACTTTAACAATGTCGTCATATTTCCAGGCACTATAGTGTAATTTAGATTAAACATTCGTTAGCCTCCATTCAGAATGGCTGGGTTCATCACCACCTTAAGGCACCACTATGGCGCCGCCAATAGAGGACGGCTTGAGAACGTTCATAACAATGGCATGACGCGACCGAGTGACGGAGGTGCAACGTATGAATAGCCTACTGTATTTATATTTTAATGCAGTCATCTCCGTTTGAATACGTCGCTTGTTTGTTTTATACGTCGCTTGTTTGTATTAAGTGCAAAGACATTGGCAATGATATTTTGAAGGAAGAATGATATTTTGAAGGAAGAAACAAAGTACTTTAAGCATATGTTTTCTTTTCAGTCGCCTCCATCTCCTCTAACTGAAGCTAATTGTAGAGATTTTTTTTCTATTGATAATGTCAAATTAACAGCCACACAGAAAGACTCATGTGAAGGTGAAATTACAGAGGAGGAACTTCTGGATGCAATTAAATACTTTAAGTCCGGGAAAACTCCAGGGTTGGATGGCATACCAATCGAGGTATACCAAACCTTTTTTGATATACTAAGAGGACCGTTATTAGCATGTTTTAACCACTCCTATGTAAATGGTAGATTATCTGACACTCAAGAAGAAGGTCTGATCTCATTATTACTGAAACAGGATACAAGTGGAAAATATAAAGATCCAGTCCATTTACAAAATTGGAGGCCCCTTACACTTCAGTGTTGTGATGCAAAAATCCTAGCAAAATGTATAGCGCATAGAATTAAAAAGGTATTGTCGGATATTATTCATTCTAATCAGACAGGTTTTTTACATGGAAGATACATTGGAGATAATATAAGGCAAGTATTGGAAACAATAGAACACTATGGAAAATATGGGAAACCAGGCCTGCTATTCATAGCAGACTTCGAAAAGGCATTTGATAAAGTTCGACTGGGGTTTATATATAAATGCCTGGAGCATTTCAATTTGGGAGAATCTCTTATAAAATGGGTCAAAATCATGTATAGTAACCCTAGGTGTAAAATAGTAAATAATGGCTATTTCTCAGAAAGTTTTAAACTGTCAAGAGGAGTGAAACAAGGTTGTCCACTATCGGCATATCTATTTATTGTGGCCATCGAGATGTTAGCTATTAAAATCAGATCCAATAATAATATCAGAGGATTAGAAATACAGGGCTTAAAAACAAAGGTGTCATTGTACGCAGATGATTCATGTTTTCTTTTAGATCCACAACTAGAATCCCTCCACAGCCTCATAGAGGATCTAGATACATTTTCTAACCTCTCTGGATTAAAACCAAATGATGACAAATGTACTATATTACGTATTGGATCACTAAAAAATACAATTTTTACATTACCATGTAGTTTACCAATAAAATGGTCTGATGGTGATGTGGATATACTCGGAATACATATCCCAAAGGAAATAAATGATCTCACTTCAATAAATTTTAATAGAAAGTTAGCAAAAATAGATAAGATCTTACTACCATGGAAAGGAAAATACCTGTCAATTTGTGGAAAAATCACCCTGATTAACTCTTTAGTATTATCCCAGTTTACCTATTTGCTTATGGTCTTGCCTACGCCTAGCAAACAGTTTTTTAAATTATATGAGAAAAAAATATTCAATTTTATTTGGAACGGCAAGCCAGACAAAATTAAAAGAGCATATTTATATAATGAATATGAATTCGGAGGACAGAAATGATTAAATATTAAAGCATTAGACCTATCACTAAAATCTTCAGTCATCCAAAAGTTATACTTAAATCCGAACTGGTTCTCAAGCAAATTAGTAAGATTGTCTCACCCACTGTTCAAGAAAGGCCTTTTTCCCTTTATTCAGATTACAACCTCTCACTTTCAGTTATTTGAAAAGGAAATAATCTCCCAAATGTCACTATTTCTAAAACAAGCCATAGAAAGTTGGTTGCAATTTCAATTTAATCCTCCAGAAACGACAGAACAAATAATGCAACAAATATTGTGGTTAAATTCAAATATACTAATTGACAAAAAACCTTTATTTTTTGACAGAATGTTTAAAAAAGGCATAATCTTCGTAAATGATATCATCGGTAGGACTGGTGGAGTTATGTCGCACATGCAGCTAACAAAAACATATGGAAATGTCTGCTCTACCCAAAATTACAACCAAATAATTGCAGCCTTACCGCAAAAGTGGAAGAGGAAAGTTGAAGGGGGAGAAAGTAAGGAACTTGTCTGTCGGCCTTGCATTAAAGAACATAATTGGTTAAGGAAAACTGTGATAAATAAAAAAGTATATCAGTTTCACTTAAGGACCAAAGGATTGACAGCCGTCCCATATAGATTGCAAAATAGTTGGGAAGAGATCTTTGACGTACCGATCCCATGGCATAGTGTTTATGAACTGACACGCAAAACGACACCGGATTCAAAAATTAGAATCTTTCAATTTAAATTATTATATAAAATTCTTGCTACCAATAGAATGTTATTTATATGGGGGATACAATCTTCCCAGCTCTGCAGATTTAGCTGTGAAGAGACAGAATCATTAGATCATTTGTTTTGGTTCTGTCCATTTGTAGCTTGTTTTTGGACACAGGTCCAGGAATGGCTAAAGGATTGCAATATTTACCTGGAACTAACCTTGCAGATAGCATTACTGGGTGATCTGAAAAGTCATAGTCAATCAATCAATAATGTAATAATACTTTTAGCAAAAATGTTTATTTTTAATTCACAATCTGTAGAAGCAATGAGAATAGAAAGGTTCAGAACTTTTGTAAAACATCACAGTACGGTTGAAATATATATGGCAAATAGAAATCCTATATGGATGGTGTTAAGAGATAGATGGGAGTTATTGAATAGAGTTGAAGGATGGGACTAATAACAAATAACAACAAATAATAACAAAGATAGCTAATAATGTAAGCATACTGTGTCCATGATAAGTATATAGGTTGTATGTTGGGAGCTTTTGGGAAAGAGCACAGTTAGAAAGATATGGCATTTAGAAGCAAACCGGATGGACATCATGAAAATGATCGGAGAGGTTGAGAGTAGAAGAAGTTCAGGAACAAAAAAATAAAATAAAAATAAATAAATAAAAAATATGTATGTATGTAATATATATATATATATATATATATATATATATATATATATATATATATATATATAATATAATTATTGTAAAATTAACTCTGTCCATAAGGTGTAGATAGTAAGTATAGACCGGAAGTAGAGGCCTGGGCATTGTTGTTCACTAATTTACTCCAAGTAGGGAAAGGATGGTGGGGTTGAAAAGTAATAAAGGGGAATATATACAGTGGGGAAAAAAAGTATTTAGTCAGCCACCAATTGTGCAAGTTCTCCCACTTAAAAAGATGAGAGAGGCCTGTAATTCTCATCATAGGTACACGTCAACTATGACAGACAAAATGAGAAAAAAAAATCCAGGAAATCACATTGTAGGATTTTTTATGAATTTATTTGCAAATTATGGTGGAAAATAAGTATTTGGTCAATAACAAAAGTTTCTCAATACTTTGTTATATACCCTTTGTTGGCAATGGCACAGGTCAAACTTTTTCTGTAAGTCTTCACAAGGTTTTCACACACTGTTGCTGGTATTTTGGCCCATTCCTCCATGCAGATCTCCTCTAGAGCAGTGATGTTTTGGGGCTGTCGCTGGGCAACACAGACTTTCAACTCCCTCCAAAGATTTTCTATGGTGTTGAGATCTGGAGACTGGCTAGGCCACTCCAGGACCTTGAAATGCTTCTTACGAAGCCACTCTCTTGTTGCCCCGGTGGTGTGTTTGGGATCATTGTCATGCTAAAAGACCCAGCCACGTTTCATCTTCAATGCCCTTGCTGATGGAAGGAGGTTTTCACTCAAAATCTCACGATACATGGCCCCATTCATTCTTTCCTTTACACGGATCAGTCGTCCTGGTCCCTTTGCAGAAAAACAGCCCCAAAGCATGATGTTTCCACCCCCATGCTTCACAGTAGGTATGGTGTTCTTTGGATGCAACTCAGCATTCTTTGTCCTCCAAACACGACGAGTTGAGTTTTTACCAAAAAGTTCTATTTTGGTTTCATCTGACCATATGACATTCTCCCAATCCTCTTCTGGATCATCCAAATGCACTCTAGCAATCTTCATTGACTGGCTTAAGCATGTACTGGCTTAAGCAGGGGGGCACGTCTGTCACTGCAGGATTTGAGTCCCTGGCGGCGTAGTGTGTTACTGATGGTAGGCTTTGTTACTTTGGTCCCAGCTCTCTGCAGGTCATTCACTAGGTCCCCCCGTGTGGTTCTGGGATTTTTGCTCACCGTTCTTGTGATCATTTTGACCCCACGGGGTGAGATCTTGCGTGGAGCCCCAGATCGAGGGAGATTATCAGTGGTCTTGTATGTCTTCCATTTCCTAATAATTGCTCCCACAGTTGATTTCTTCAAACCAAGCTGCTTACCAATTGCAGATTCAGTCTTCCCAGCCTGGTGCAGGTCTACTATTTTGTTTCTGGTGTCCTTTGACAGCTCTTTGGTCTTGGCCATAGTGGAGTTTGGAGTGTGACTGTTTGAGGTTGTGGACAGGTGTCTTTTATACTGATAACAAGTTCAAACAGGTGCCATTAATACAGGTAACGAGTGGAGGACAGAGGAGCCTCTTAAAGAAGAAGTTGCAGGTCTGTGAGAGCCAGAAATCTTGCTTGTTTGTAGGTGACCAAATACTTATTTTCCACCATAATTTGCAAATAAATTCATTACAAATCCTACAATGTGATTTTCTGGATTTTTTTTCTCAATTTGTCTGTCATAGTTGACGTGTACCTATGATGAAAATTACAGGCCTCTCTCATCTTTTTAAGTGGGAGAACTTGCACAATTGGTGGCTGACTAAATACTTTTTTTCCCCACTGTATATAAAAATATAAAAAATATAAAAAACATGGGGGATTGGAAGTGATGCAGACAATTACATTGATAGAAGATACAATATATCTGCAATATTAAGCTGATCCATTCCCCCCAGAAAAAATAAATAAAAATAGATTTAAAAAAAGACATTGGCAACTCTATATTTGTAGTCAACTTTGTTATGAAGTTATCGGCGGTCACAGAGAGGTAGATAAACCATGTGATTCTATGTTTCGCTGAGATCTTCAGTGTATAAAGTGACACAGGAGGGCAAAAAAAACATCTCAGCTGTTCTACAAGTGGTCTGAGGCAGATGTTAGAAGTGTTTTCAAGTGCAACGTTACGAAGGTTCTGACGATAAACTTAGCCTTACTTTCGGGAAACCGAGCCCAGAATATTCTCTTCAACGTACAATAGGACCTTACACGGTGGCATGTATGGCCTTAGCGATACGGACCAAATACGAATGAATTGCTGGGTCTCAGGAGGATATTATAGCATTAAAAACAGTTTTAAAAAGTTCAGTAAGAAAGTTCAGGACAATTAGTACAAATATACATAGTATATAATAATATTGTAATATATACATGACAGCAAGACTGTCAGAAGTTGTACGTCCCAAATGACACCCTATTCCCTATATAATGCACATATTTGACTAGAGCCCTGTATGCCATGTCAAAAGTAGTGCACTAAATAGGGAATAGGGTGCGATTTGGGACGTAGACAGGGTTTTCTCCTGGGTACTTAATGGAAACAACAGGGTTTTCTCCTGGGTACTTAATGGAAACAACAGGGTTTTCTCCTGGGTACTTAATGGAAACAACAGGGTTTTTTCCTGGGTACTTAATGGAAACAACAGGGTTTTCTCCTGGGTACTTAATGGAAACAACAGGGTTTTCTCCTGGGTACTTAATGGAAACAACAGGGTTTTCTCCTGGGTACTTAATGGAAACAACAGGGTTTTCTCCTGGGTACTTAATGGAAACAACAGGGTTTTCTCCTGGGTACTTAATGGAAACAACAGTAAGCCCCACTGGAGGCCGTAAGGCGTCAGCATGCTTCAGTTCGGCCCAATTCAGTTAGACAAACCAAACGAGTGTGCTCACATACAGTGGCTTGCGAAAGTATTCACCCCCCCTTGGCATCTTTCATATTTTGTTGCCTTTCAACCTGGAATTAAAATTGTTTTTTTTGGGGTTTGATCATCTGATTTACACAACATGTCTACCACAATTTTTTATTGTGAAACAAACAAGAAATAAGACAAAAAAAAAACAGAACTTGAGCATGCATAACTATTCACCCCCCCCAAAGTCAATAGTTTGTAGAGCCACCTTTTGCAGCAATTACAGCTGCAAGTCTCTTGGGGTATGTCTCTATAAGCTTGGCACATCTAGCCACTGGGACTTTTACCCATTCTTCAAGGCAAAACTGCTCCAGCTCCTTCAAGTTGGATGGGTTCCGCTGGTGTACAGCAATCTTTAAGTCATACCACAGATTCTCAATTGGATTGAGGTCTGGGCTTTGACTAAGCCATTCCAAGACATTTAAATGTTTCCCCTTAAACCACTCGAGTGTTGCTTTAGCAGTATGCTTAGGGTCATTGTCCTGCTGGAAGGTGAACCTCCGTCCCAGTCTCAAATCTCTGGAAGAGTGAAATAGGTTTCCCTCAAGAATTTACCTGTATTTAACGCCATCCATCATTCCTTCAATTCTGACCATGCCGATGAAAAACATCCCCACAGCATGATGCTGCCACCACCATGCTTCACTGTGGGGATGGTGTTCTCGGGGTGATGAGAGGTGTTGGGTTTGCGCCAGACATAGCGTTTTTCTTGATGGCCAAAAAGCTCAATTTTAGTCTCATCTGACCCGAGTACCTTCTTCCATATGTTTGGGGGAGTCTCCCACATACCTTTTGGCGAACACCAAACGTGTTTGCTTATTTTTTTCTTTAAGCAATGGCTTTTATTCTGGCCACTCTTCCGTAAAGGCCAGCTCTGTGGCATGTACGGCTTAAAGTGGTCCTATGGACAGATACTCCAATCTCTGCTGTGGAGCTTTGCAGCTCCTTCAGGGTTATCTTTAGTCTCTTTGTTGCCTCTCTGATTAATGCCCTCCTTGCCTGGTCCGTGAGTTTTGGTGGGCGGCCCTCTCTTGGCAGGTTTGTTGTGGTGCCATATTCTTTCCATTTTTTAATAATGGATTTAATGGTGCTCCGTGGGATGTTCAAAGTTTCTGATGTTTTTTTATAACCCAACCCTGATCTGTACTCCACAACTAGCCCCAGCCACCTAGCCACATCTACCTAGCCCCAACCACCCAGCCCCATCTACCTAGCCCCATCTACCTAGCCCCAGCCACCCAGCCCCATCTACCTAGCCCCATCTACCTAGCCCCAGCCCCAACCACCTAGCCCCAACCACCCAGCCCCATCTACCTAGCCCCATCTACCTAGCCCCAGCCACCCAGCCCCATCTACCTAGCCCCATCTACCTAGCCCCAGCCCCAACCACCTAGCCCCAACCACCCAGCCCCATCTACCTAGCACCATCTACCTAGCCCCAGCCACCCAGCCCCAACCACCTAGCCCCAACCACCCAGCCCCATCTACCTAGCACCATCTACCTAGCCCCAGCCACCCAGCCCCATCTACCTAGCCCCAACCACCCAGCCACCTAGCCCCAGCAGCTGGGATGAGTAATGCCACTGCCACCCATGACCTAAAGCATTTAATGAGAGTAATAGCAGCTACACGCACCAGGACAGAGTGACAGCATAGATTACATGGTCAATCTTTGGGATAATGAAGGACCCATGGCTACTGGTTGTAATAGATTCACTCCCCTGGAAGAACCGTCACAATTACCTATGTCACTGCCACTGACTGTGTACTACTGTTGTGGTGGTCTTCGTCCCAAATGACATTCTGTTCTCTACATAGTGCACTATTTTTGACCACAGCCCTATGGGTGCCAATTGGGTGCCATTTGGGAGGCACCCTTGGTGAGAAAAGGAGATGGTGATGAATCTCTCTTTAACATCATCAATGATTAATAAATAGGAACTGGATTATTAGCCCTGGGAGATTCTCATTTCTGACCTGGTGCCCAGAAATCACCACATTTGTAACAGTTCTTTCTCTCACACTTCCCTTTTCTGTCGGTTTACTATGTTAGCTTCACTAGATCACTAGAGAGAGAAAACAAATGACCATGCTTTCATTGAGAAAGAGAGGGTGAATAGGTAGAGAGGTGTAGAGAAAGAGATGGTGAATAGGTAGAGAGATGTAGAGAAAGAGAGGGTGAATAGGTAGAGATGTAGAGAAAGAGAGGGTGAATAGGTAGAGAGGTGTAGAGAAAGAGATGGTGAATAGGTAGAGAGATGTAGAGAAAGAGAGGGTGAATAGGTAGAGAGGTGTAGAGAAAGAGAGGGTGAATAGGTAGAGAGGTGTAGAGAAAGAGAGGGTGAATAGGTAGAGAGGTGTAGAGAAAGAGAGGGTGAATAGGTAGAGAGATGTAGAGAAAGAGAGGGTGAATAGGTAGAGAGAGGTAGAGAAAGAGCGGGTGAATAGGTAGAGAGATGTAGAGAAAGAGAGGGTGAATAGGTAGAGAGAGGTAGAGAAAGAGAGGGTGAATAGGTAGAGAGGTGTAGAGAAAGAGAGGGGAAGGAATAGGTAGAGAGATGTAGAGAAAGAGAGGGTGAATAGGTAGAGAGATGTAGAGAAAGAGAGGGTGAATAGGTAGAGAGAGGTAGAGAAAGAGAGGGTGAATAGGTAGAGAGGTGTAGAGAAAGAGAGGGGAAGGAATAGGTAGAGAAAGAGAGGGTGAATAGGTAGAGAGGTGTAGAGAAAGAGAGGGTGAATAGGTAGAGAGATGTAGAGAAAGAGAGGGTGAATAGGTAGAGAGATGTAGAGAAAGAGGGTGAATAGGTAGAGAAAGAGAGATGTAGAGAAAGAGAGGGTGAATAGGTAGAGAGGTGTAGAGAAAGAGGGGGAGGAATAGGTAGAGAGATGTAGAGAAAGAGAGGGTGAATAGGTAGAGAGAGGTAGAGAAAGAGATGGTGAATAGGTAGAGAGATGTAGAGAAAGAGAGGGTGAAGAGGTAGAGAGAGGTAGAGAAATAGAGGGTGAATAGGTAGAGAGAGGTAGAGAAAGAGAGGGTGAATAGGTAGAGAGGTGTAGAGAAAGAGAGGGTGAATAGGTAGAGAGAGGTAGAGAAATAGAGGGTGAATAGGTAGAGAGAGGTAGAGAAAGAGAGGGTGAATAGGTAGAGAGATGTAGAGAAAGAGAGGGTGAATAGGTAGAGAGATGTAGAGAAAGAGATGGTGAATAGGTAGAGAGAGGTAGAGAAAGAGATGGTGAATAGGTAGAGAGATGTAGAGAAAGAGGGTGAATAGGTAGAGAGATGTAGAGAAATAGAGGGTGAATAGGTAGAGAGATGTAGAGAAATAGAGGGTGAATAGGTAGAGAGATGTATAGAAAGAGAGGGTGAATAGGTAGAGAGATGTAGAGAAAGAGAGGGTGAATAGGTAGAGAGGTGTAGAGAAAGAGATGGTGAATAGGTAGAGAGATGTAGAGAAAGAGAGGGTGAATAGGTAGAGATGTAGAGAAAGAGAGGGTGAATAGGTAGAGAGGTGTAGAGAAAGAGATGGTGAATAGGTAGAGAGAGGTAGAGAAAGAGAGGGTGAATAGGTAGAGAGGTGTAGAGAAAGAGAGGGGAAGGAATAGGTAGAGAAAGAGAGGGTGAATAGGTAGAGAGGTGTAGAGAAAGAGAGGGTGAATAGGTAGAGAGATGTAGAGAAAGAGAGGGTGAATAGGTAGAGAGATGTAGAGAAAGAGGGTGAATAGGTAGAGAAAGAGAGATGTAGAGAAAGAGAGGGTGAATAGGTAGAGAGGTGTAGAGAAAGAGGGGGAGGAATAGGTAGAGAGATGTAGAGAAAGAGAGGGTGAATAGGTAGAGAGAGGTAGAGAAAGAGATGGTGAATAGGTAGAGAGATGTAGAGAAAGAGAGGGTGAAGAGGTAGAGAGAGGTAGAGAAATAGAGGGTGAATAGGTAGAGAGAGGTAGAGAAAGAGAGGGTGAATAGGTAGAGAGGTGTAGAGAAAGAGAGGGTGAATAGGTAGAGAGAGGTGGAGAAATAGAGGGTGAATAGGTAGAGAGAGGTAGAGAAAGAGAGGGTGAATAGGTAGAGAGATGTAGAGAAAGAGAGGGTGAATAGGTAGAGAGATGTAGAGAAAGATATGGTGAATAGGTAGAGAGAGGTAGAGAAAGAGATGGTGAATAGGTAGAGAGAGGTAGAGAAAGAGGGTGAATAGGTAGAGAGATGTAGAGAAATAGAGGGTGAATAGGTAGAGAGATGTAGAGAAATAGAGGGTTAATAGGTAGAGAGATGTATAGAAAGAGAGGGTGAATAGGTAGAGAGATGTAGAGAAAGAGAGGGTGAATAGGTAGAGAGGTGTAGAGAAAGAGATGGTGAATAGGTAGAGAGATGTAGAGAAAGAGAGGGTGAATAGGTAGAGATGTAGAGAAAGAGAGGGTGAATAGGTAGAGAGGTGTAGAGAAAGAGATGGTGAATAGGTAGAGAGATGTAGAGAAAGAGAGGGTGAATAGGTAGAGAGGTGTAGAGAAAGAGAGGGTGAATAGGTAGAGAGGTGTAGAGAAAGAGAGGGTGAATAGGTAGACAGGTGTAGAGAAAGAGAGGGTGAATAGGTAGAGAGATGTAGAGAAAGAGAGGGTGAATAGGTAGAGAGAGGTAGAGAAAGAGAGGGTGAATAGGTAGAGAGATGTAGAGAAAGAGAGGGTGAATAGGTAGAGAGAGGTAGAGAAAGAGAGGGTGAATAGGTAGAGAGGTGTAGAGAAAGAGAGGGGAAGGAATAGGTAGAGAGATGTAGAGAAAGAGAGGGTGAATAGGTAGAGAGATGTAGAGAAAGAGAGGGTGAATAGGTAGAGAGAGGTAGAGAAAGAGAGGGTGAATAGGTAGAGAGGTGTAGAGAAAGAGAGGGGAAGGAATAGGTAGAGAAAGAGAGGGTGAATAGGTAGAGAGGTGTAGAGAAAGAGAGGGTGAATAGGTAGAGAGATGTAGAGAAAGAGAGGGTGAATAGGTAGAGAGATGTAGAGAAAGAGGGTGAATAGGTAGAGAAAGAGAGATGTAGAGAAAGAGAGGGTGAATAGGTAGAGAGGTGTAGAGAAAGAGGGGGAGGAATAGGTAGAGAGATGTAGAGAAAGAGAGGGTGAATAGGTAGAGAGAGGTAGAGAAAGAGATGGTGAATAGGTAGAGAGATGTAGAGAAAGAGAGGGTGAAGAGGTAGAGAGAGGTAGAGAAATAGAGGGTGAATAGGTAGAGAGAGGTAGAGAAAGAGAGGGTGAATAGGTAGAGAGGTGTAGAGAAAGAGAGGGTGAATAGGTAGAGAAATAGAGGGTGAATAGGTAGAGAGAGGTAGAGAAAGAGAGGGTGAATAGGTAGAGAGATGTAGAGAAAGAGAGGGTGAATAGGTAGAGAGATGTAGAGAAAGAGATGGTGAATAGGTAGAGAGAGGTAGAGAAAGAGATGGTGAATAGGTAGAGAGATGTAGAGAAAGAGGGTGAATAGGTAGAGAGATGTAGAGAAATAGAGGGTGAATAGGTAGAGAGATGTATAGAAAGAGAGGGTGAATAGGTAGAGAGATGTAGAGAAAGAGAGGGTGAATAGGTAGAGAGGTGTAGAGAAAGAGAGGGGGAGGAATAGGTAGAGAGATGTAGAGAAAGAGAGGGTGAATAGGTAGAGAGATGTAGAGAAAGAGAGGGTGAATAGGTAGAGATGTAGAGAAAGAGAGGGTGAATAGGTAGAGAGATGTAGAGAAAGAGAGGGTGAATAGGTAGAGAGGTGTAGAGAAAGAGATGGTGAATAGGTAGAGAGATGTAGAGAAAGAGAGGGTGAATAGGTAGAGAGGTAGAAAAATAGATGGTGAATAGGTAGAGAGGTGTAGAGAAAGAGATGGTGAATAGGTAGAGAGATGTAGAGAAAGAGATGGTGAATAGGTAGAGAGGTAGAAAAATAGATGGTGAATAGGTAGAGAGGTGTAGATAAAAGTTATATCAAATCCATCCATAGTACATTGTAAGTTTATACTTAATTGACATATTTCTCTCCCTTTTTAGTGGTAGATGGGTTCTATTGCCTGTGCAACCCTGGCTATGCTGGTGTGACGTGTGAGCAAGACATTGACGACTGTGCCAGCAACATCTGCAGCAACAACTCAACCTGCAGAGACCTCCACTTGGTGAGTTGATTTTATTTTGGGTAAAAGGCGAGCAAAAGGCTAGGAAGGATAAAACAATATCACGATATGCCTCGTTCATATCGATATCAAACAACATCACGATATGCCTCGTTCATATCGATATCAAACAATATCACGATATGCCTCGTTCATATCGATATCAAACAATATCACGATATGCCTCGTTCATATCGATATCAAACAATATCAATATGGTATTGAATTATCAATATTGTTGCCCACCACTAATAGAAATCTAAAATCCCAGAGGGTGACACATTAAAGCATGAAACAACACTTATATCCAATGTGGTTGTTGAAATGGATTAAGTCATATATTACATGCTAAGGCAGATATGAGGTGACAAAGCAGATTTGTTGTAATAAGTGGGAGGAGGGTAGATAGTGGAGAGTAGGGGGTCCAGCACAGAGCCCTGGGGGACACCCTGTATAACTGGAATGGAGTCTTAGGTGTGGCCAGTGAGGGAGTTTTCGGGTTTGTATGTTATGGTATGTCTTTGGTTTTATAACACTTGGGAACAATCAACATCTATTACTGTGTGTGTCTGCCATCACATCAACATTTATATAGTCTAACATTATGCTACATCCACAAGTTTCTGTTTCTCTTTTCTCTTCTCCATCTCTCTCTCTCTCTACTGTACACTCTGTCATTTGCCCTTTCCCTCCATCCTTTGTTCATCTGATATTTATCTTCACACACTTTCTTTTCACTTTGTATTCTCTCTCTCTCTCTCTCTCTCTCTCTCTCTCTCTCTCTCTCTCTCTCTCTTTTCTCTCTCTCTCTCTTTTCTCTCTCTCTCTCTCTCTCTCTCTCTCTCTCTCTCTTCTCTCTCTCTCTCTCTTCTCTCTCTCTCTCTTCTCTCTCCTCTCTCCTCTAGCCTTTCTCTTCCGGTTTGTTCTCCTGTCTCTCTGTTCTCTCTCTCCTGGCTCCCCTCCTCATTCGCTCCCCTCTTTCTTTTCTCCCATCTTCCTTCTCTGCCCTCATGCTTCTTCAGCTACATGCAGGACAACCCTCACATACACACCCTCACACACACATGCACACATACACGCATGCATGTACACACACACACTTACAACCCTGCCTCCTCTCTCTAAATGAATAAACAAGGTTTTAGGATTCATACACTCCAGACTCAGAACTATAGGGTAGAAAATAGGATATCATTTATTTCTGTTGAATAATGCAAAACTCTGTTCTAGCTGGTTAAAATGGAGACAGGGCCAGGGAGGAATCAATTTATTTCACTAGTAGTGGAGCAGAACGGCTTTAAATGAAAGATTTCCACTTAGTAGTGGTGTTTGCGAACATTTTATAAATCCTCTCATAAGAATGTGAAGTATTTATGGTTAGTGTAATCACTATAGTCTATGTGCAGAGTGAGATGATTTGTCTGATGTGCTAAGCATTTAAATTTCTACTGCCAAGGATTTCTGCCATTTGTACTCTACTGTTATCCCTGTAGCATGTATCTCTTTGAATCCCATTGTTAATTATTGGAATGCATCCATTACAAGTGGATATGTCCCATACAACAAATACTCCATGTGCCTAGCTTCTATGAGAATATTTAGAGACATCAAGTACTTTTGATTAGATGTCAAAAGTAAGTCATCAAAGATGCATGAACTGTGCAAGCATATGGTTCACAGCAGCATGTTTAACAACACTCCATGATGATCAAACAGTAGACCAGGGACTTGACTGATTAACAACACTCCATGATGATCAAACAGTAGACCAGGGACTTGACTGTTTAACAACACTCCATGATGATCAAACAGTAGACCAGGGACTTGACTGTTTAACAACACTCCATGATGATCAAACAGTAGACCGGGGACTTGACTGTTTAACAACACTCCATGATGATCAAACAGTAGACCGGGGACTTGACTGTTTAACAACACTCCATGATGATCAAACAGTAGACCGGGGACTTGACTGTTTAACAACACTCCATGATGATCAAACAGTAGACCAGGGACTTGACTGTTTAACAACACTCCATGAAGATCAAACAGTAGACCGGGTACTTGACTGTTTAACAACACTCCATGAAGATCAAACAGTAGACCAGGGACTTGACTGATTAACAACACTCCATGATGATCAAACAGTAGACCAGGGACTTGACTGTTTAACAACACTCCATGATGATCAAACAGTAGACCAGGGACTTGACTGTTTAACAACACTCCATGATGATCAAACAGTAGACCAGGGACTTGACTGTTTAACAACACTCCATTATGATCAAACAGTAGACCAGGGACTTGACTGTTTAACAACACTCCATGATGATCAAACAGTAGACCAGGGACTTGACTGTTTAACAACACTCCATGATGATCAAACAGTAGACCAGGGACTTGACTGTTTAACAACACTCCATGATGATCAAACAGTAGACCAGGGACTTGACTGTTTAACAACACTCCATGATGATCAAACAGTAGACCAGGGACTTGACTGTTTAACAACACTCCATGATGATCAAACAGTAGACCGGGGACTTGACTGTTTAACAACACTCCATGATGATCAAACAGTAGACCAGGGACTTGACTGTTTAACAACACTCCATGATGATCAAACAATAGACCAGGCACTTGACTGTTTAACAACACTCCATGATGATCAAACAATAGACCAGGGACTTGACTGTTTAACAACACTCCATGATGATCAAACAGTAGACCAGGGACTTGACTGTTTAACAACACTCCATGATGATCAAACAGTAGACCGGGGACTTGACTGTTTAACAACACTCCATGATGATCAAACAGTAGACCAGGGACTTGACTGTTTAACAACACTCCATGATGATCAAACAGTAGACCAGGGACTTGACTGTTTAACAACACTCCATGAAGATCAAACAGTAGACCAGGGACTTGACTGCATAGCTGAAGAGGTTATTGACATCCTGTAGGAATAGGATTCCTGACTGATTAAGTGTACGTTCCAAATGACACCATTGTCCCTATATAATGTACTACTTTGACCAGGGCCCATAGGGCACCTTATTCCCTATGTAGTGCCCAATGGGCCCTGGTCAAAAGCTGTAAGTCGCTCTGGATAAGAGTGTCTGCTAAATGACTAAAATGTAAATGTAAATTTGGGAAGCAACCACTGTGTTAGTTAATACCTGTTTGATCTGATGCAAATCATATTTTTCTGTTTTGTCACTGTGTTGGCGTTTATGGAAATGAACATTGTTAATGATACACCTGTGGATGAAGCAGCGAGGCCCCCATGAGGTCCGCTCCGTAGTTGTTGTTTGGTAACATTGTTTGTTGCTGTTGCAGTAATGATCTAATATTCTATTACATTAGTAGCATGGCTGACACACACACACACGTTTGCACGCGTAAGCACGTACACACACACACTTTCACACACGCGCACACACACACACACACACACACAACTGATTACTGTACATTTTGTGTTAAATCATTGCAGTGTCCTACCCCCTCTTATGAATAGGGACCTGCAGTGTACAAATGATATCAGACAAAGCTGAACAGCTCCCCTCCAGTGTATGCAATACAGATTAGCAGGTGTTCAACCAGCAGCAAGCACAACACACACACACATGCACACACACACACACAGACTTACACACGCACACACACACACGCATGCACACACATACAGACACACGCACACACGCCGTACCTTAGACATACACAGGAACGTTGGCTGGCATTGAAGAATTCCGGATACCCCTTGACAGTTTGACCCCCTTAATTTTGTATGCAAAGAGGATTGTGTTCAATTAAACCTGCCTGATCCTGGCCAGGAAACTAATAGACAACAACCCATTCATCTCCTACACCTTGATTAATTATCATAATGAAGATTTTAATGACGAACTGGAGGACATACTTTAATGAAGAGAACACAACTCAAGTAGTCCACAGACTTTAACGAAGAGAACACAACTCAAGTAGTCCACAGACTTAATACAAAGAGAACACAACTCAAGTAGTCCACTGACTTAATACAAAGAGAACACAACTAAAGTAGTCCACAGACTTTAACGAAGAGAACACAATAATAATAATAATAATAATAATAATAATAATAATAATAATAATATACCATTTAGCAGATGCTTTTATCCAAAGTGACTTACAGTCATGCGTGCATACATTTTTGTGTATGGGTGGTCCCGGGGATCGAACCCACTACCTTGGCGTTACAAGCGCCATACTCTACCAGCTGAGCTACAGAGGACCACAGAGTACCACAACTCAAGTAGTCCACAGACTTTAACGAAGAGAACACAACTCAAGTAGTCCACTGACTTAATACAAAGAGAACACAACTCATGTAGTTCACTGACTTAATACAAAGAGAACACAACTCACGTAGTGTACTGACTTAATACAAAGAGAACACAACTCACGTAGTGTACTGACTTAATACAAAGAGAACACAACTCACGTAGTTCACTGACTTAATACAAAGAGAACACAACTCACGTAGTGTACTGACTTAATACAAAGAGAACACAACTCACGTAGTGTACTGACTTAATACAAAGATAACACAACTCACGTAGTGTACTGACTTAATACAAAGAGAACACAACTCACGTAGTGTACTGACTTAATACAAAGAGAACACAACTCACGTAGTTCACTGACTTAATACAAAGAGAACACAACTCACATAGTGTACTGACATAATACAAAGAGAACACAACTCACGTAGTGTACTGACTTAATACAAAGAGAACACAACTCACGTAGTTCACTGACTTAATACAAAGAGAACACAACTCACGTAGTGTACTGACTTAATACAAAGAGAACACAACTCACGTAGTGTACTGACTTAATACAAAGATAACACAACTCACGTAGTGTACTGACTTAATACAAAGAGAACACAACTCACGTAGTGTACTGACTTAATACAAAGAGAACACAACTCACGTAGTTCACTGACTTAATACAAAGAGAACACAACTCACATAGTGTACTGACATAATACAAAGAGAACACAACTCACGTAGTGTACTGACTTAATACAAAGAGAACACAACTCACGTAGTGTACTGACTTAATACAAAGAGAACACAACTCACGTAGTTCACTGACTTAATACAAAGAGAACACAACTCACGTAGTGTACTGACATAATACAAAGAGAACACAACTCACATAGTCCACTGACTTAATACAAAGAGAACACAACTCACATAGTCCACTGACTTAATACAAAGAGAACACAACTCACGTAGTGTACTGACTTAATACAAAGAGAACACAACTCACGTAGTGTACTGACTTAATACAAAGAGAACACAACTCATGTAGTGTACTGACTTAATACAAACAGAACACAACTCACGTAGTCCACTGACTTAATACAAAGAGAACACAACTCACGTAGTGTACTGACTTAATACAAAGAGAACACAACTCACGTAGTGTACTGACTTAATACAAAGAGAACACAACTCATGTAGTGTACTGACTTAATACAAACAGAACACAACTCACGTAGTCCACTGACTTAATACAAAGAGAACACAACTCACGTAGTGTACTGACTTAATACAAAGAGAACACAACTCACGTAGTGTACTGACTTAATACAAAGAGAACACAACTCACGTAGTGTACTGACTTAATACAAAGAGAACACAACTCACGTAGTCCACTGACTTAATACAAAGAGAACACAACTCACGTAGTCCACTGACTTAATACAAAGAGAACACAACTCACGTAGTGTACTGACTTAATACAAAGAGAACACAACTCACGTAGTTCACTGACTTAATACAAAGAGAACACAACTCACGTAGTGTACTGACTTAATACAAAGAGAACACAACTCACGTAGTCCACTGACTTAATACAAAGAGAACACAACTCACGTAGTGTACTGACTTAATACAAAGAGAACACAACTCACGTAGTGTACTGACTTAATACAAAGAGAACACAACTCACGTAGTGTACTGACTTAATACAAAGAGAACACAACTCACGTAGTCCACTGACTTAATACAAAGAGAACACAACTCACGTAGTCCACTGACTTAATACAAAGAGAACACAACTCACGTAGTGTACTGACTTAATACAAAGAGAACACAACTCACGTAGTGTACTGACTTAATACAAAGAGAACACAACTCACGTAGTTTACTGACGTAATACAAAGAGAACACAACTCACATAGTGTACTGACTTAATACAAAGAGAACACAACTCACGTAGTTCACTGACTTAATACAAAGAGAACACAACTCACGTAGTCCACTGACTTAATACAAAGAGAACACAACTCACGTAGTGTACTGACTTAATACAAAGAGAACACAACTCACGTAGTGTACTGACTTAATACAAAGAGAACACAACTCACGTAGTCCACTGACTTAATACAAAGAGAACACAACTCACGTAGTGTACTGACTTAATACAAAGAGAACACAACTCACGTAGTTCACTGACTTAATACAAAGAGAACACAACTCACGTAGTCCACTGACTTGAACGTAGAGTACGGGGAGAAAAATAGAAGAACTCAACTCAAGTCATGCAGTGAAAGTCCTCATAGATTTGGCTGAGGTTTGTTTTCAAAATGCAAATTGTGATCGTGGGCTTTCTCTTTGTCGGTTTGCTCTGCTAAACAGTTTTGAAACAAAGATACATTATATAAAGATAAATGATAGTAGTAAAAAGCTTTGGAGCACCTTAAATTACATTTTGGGCAAAATGGCGAACTGGGCTCCATCATTCATTGAATCAGATTGCTCATTCATCACAAAACCTACTGATATTTCCAGAGGTCTCTTCACAGTCCCCAAGTCCAGAACAGACTATGGGAGGCGCACAGTACTACATAGAGCCATGACTACATGGAACTCTATTCCACATCAACTAGCTCATGCAAGCAGTAAAATCAGATTTAAAAAAACAGATAAAAATACACTTATGGAACAGTGTAAAGAGACACACACACAGGCACAGACACGCACACACACACATGATGACATAAGCACTATACACACACGTAGACATGGATTTTGTGTTGTATATATGTGGTAGTGGCTTGAGGGCACACACTTAAAGTGTTGTGAAAAGTGGACTCCACAAGGTGTCAAGCGTTCCAAAGGGATGCAGGCCCATGTTGACTCCAATGCTTCCCACAGTTGGCTGGATGTCCTTTGGGTGGTGGACCAATCTTGATACACACAGGGAAAACTGTTGAGCGTGAAAAACCCAGCAGCGTTGCAGTTCTTGACACACTCATACCGGTGCGCCTGACACCTACTACCATACCCCGTTCAAAGGCACTTAAATATTTTGTCACCCTCTGAATGGCACACATACACAATCCATGTCTCTATTGTCTCGAGGCTTACAAATCCTTCTTTAACCTGTCTCCTCCCCTTCATCTACACTGATTGAAGTGGATTTAACAGGTGACATCAATAAGGGATCATAGCTTTCACCTGGATTCACCTGGTCAGTCTATGTCATGGAAAGAGAAGGTGTTCCTAATGTTTTGTCCACTCAGTGTATACAGAAGTAACAAATGCTAACAAAGTCGTACCTTGAAAAGCCTTGAACATTTTAAAAGAGGTGGGTGGTAGTTGGAGGATACAGTAGTGGAAATTCCAAGTCAACCATGACTATTCCACAGATTAAAGCTACAATCTGCGATCTGGGAAGTTACAAATGCATATGTCTTACACTGAACAAAAATATAAACGTAACATGCAACAATTTCAAAGATTTTACTGAGTTACAGTTCATATATAAGGATATCAGTAAATTGCAATAAATTCATTAGGCCCTAATCTATGGATTTCACATGACTGGGAATACAGATTTGCATCTGTTGGTCACAGATACTTAAAGAAATTGGTGCGTGGATCAGAAAACCAGTCAGTATCTGGTGTGACCATAATTTGCCTCATGCAGTGTGACACATCTCCTTCACATAGAGTTGATCAGGCTGGTGATTGTGGCCTGTGGAATGTTGTCCCACTCCTTTTCAATGGCTGTGCAAAGTTTTGGGATATTGGTGGGAACTGGAACAATCTGTTGTACACGTCGATCCAGAGCATCGAAACATGCTCAATGGGTGAGATATCTGGTGAGTATGCAAGCCATGGAAGCCTCCAGAAATGTGTGCAGATCTTTGCAACATGGGGCTATGCATTATCATGCTGAAACATGAGGTGATGGTGGCGTATGAATGGCACGACAATGGGCCTCAGGATCTCGTCACAGTATCTCTGTGCATTCAAATTGAAATCGATCAAATGCAATTGTGTTAGTTGATCGAAGTTTATGCATGCCCATACCATAACCCCACCGCCACCGTGGGGGACTTTGTTCACAACATTGACATCAGCAGACCGCTTGCCATCTGCCCGGTACAGTTGAAACCGGGATTCATCCGTGAAGAGCACACTTCTCCAGCGTGCCAGTGGCCATCGAAGGTGAGCATTTGCCCACTGAGGTCGGTTACGACGCCGAACTACAGTCAGGTCAAGACCCTGGTGAGGACGACGAGCACACAGATGAGCTTCCCTGAGACTTTTTCGGACAGTTTGTGCAAACCCACAGTTTCATCAGCTGTCCGGGTGGCTGGTCTCAGACGATTTGTAGGTCCTGGGCTGGCGTGGTTACACAGGGTTTGCAGTTATGAGGCCGGTTGGATGTACTGCCAAATTCTCTAAAACGACATTGGAGGCAGCTTATGGTAGAGAAATGAACATTCAATTATCTGGCAACAGCGCTGGTGGACATTCCTGCAGTCAGTATGCCAATTGCACACTCCCTCAAAACTTGAGACCTCTGTGGCATTGTGTTGTGTGACAAAACGGCACATTTTAGTGGCCTTTTATTGTCCCCAGCAAAAGGTGCACCTGTGCAATGATCATGCTGTTTAATCAGCTTCTTGATATGCCACACCTGTCAGGTGGATTCATTATCTTGGCAAAGTAGAAATGCTCACTAACAGGGATGTAAACAAATTTGTGCACAACATTTT
>NW_028160645.1:0-27500 GCF_964263955.1 Coregonus lavaretus | reverse complement strand
AAGGAAGCGATTAACAAACCTTCCATGACAAAGCCATCACCTACAGAGAGATTAATCTGGAGAAGAGTCCCCCAAGCAAGCTGGTCCTGGGGCTCTGTTCACAAACACAAACAGACCCCACAGAGCCCCAGGACAGCAACACAATTAGACCCAACCAAATCATGAGAAAACTAAAATATAATTATTTGACACATTGGAAAGAATTAACAAAAGAACTGAGCAAACTAGAATGCTATTTGGCCCTAAACAGAGAGTACACAGTGGCAGAATACCTGACCACTGTGACTGACCCAAACTTAAGGAAAGCTTTGACTATGTACAGACTCAGTGAGCATAGCCTTGCTATTGAGAAAGGCCGCCGTAGGTAGACCTGGCTCTCAAGAGAAGACAGGCTATGTGCACACTGCCCACAAAATGAGGTGGAAACTGAGCTGCACTTCCTAACCTCCTGCCAAATGTATGACCATATTAGAGACACATATTTCCCTCAGATTATGTCACGCTCTGGCTCCGGGACTTTGTATGTTGAGCCAGGGTGTGTTCGTTTTGTTGTGTTTTGGTTGGTTGTCTTTGGTTGTGTTTTCTTGGTTTGGTCAATGACTCCCAATCGGAGGTAACGAGTGTCAGCTGTCGGCTCGTTATCTCTGATTGGGAGCCATATTTAAACTGTGTGTTTTCACTTTGTGGTTGTGGGTTTTTGTTCCATGTTTCAGTCTGTGTACTGAGGACTTCACTATCCGTCATTGTTTATTGTTTTCTCGTTCGTGCACTTTAACTTTAATAAAGTCATGTTCGCTACAAACGCTGCGCTTTGGTCCACTCCTTCCGTAGACGACCGTGACAGGAAAACCCACCACAAAAGGACCAAGCAGCGTATACAGGAACACCCGCAGGAGAGAACGCTGGTGGATGTCCTCCTCGGCTGGGGACATATTACGCAGGAGGAGGCCGTCCGGTACCGGAGGGCGATGAAGGGGGAGAACCTGGCAGGAGAGGAGCAACGGCGTCAGCAGGGCCATCGTCAGATGGAAGAGAGGCAACCCCAAAAAAATTTTTGGGGGGGGCACATGGCTTGGGCGGCTGGGCAGCAGGAGGCTGCCACAGGGAGACGTGGAGAGAAGGCTACCGGATTACGGGAGCCATTGGCGAGTAGAGGGAGGGAAGTAGTTGAGGCACGGCGTGAGAGACTGAGGTGTGTTACCAGTCCGGTCCGGCCCATTCCTGATCCCCGGTTAAGGCCAGTGGTGTGTGTTCCCAGTACGGACCGGCATGTTCCTACTCCACGCACCAAGCCTACGGTGTGCGTCGCCAGCCCAGCCCGGCCTGTTCCTGCTCCACGTACGAAGCCTACGGTGTGCGTCGCCAGCCCAGCCCGGCCTGTTCCTGCTCCACGTACGAAGCCTACGGTGTGCGTCGCCAGCCCAGCCCGGCCTGTTCCTGTTCCACGTACAAAGCCTACGGTGTGCGTGGCCAGCCCAGCCCGACCTGTTCCTGCTTTACGCACAAAGCCTACGGTGTGCGTCGCCAGCCCAGCCCGGCCTGTTCCTGCTTTACGCACAAAGCCTACGGTGTGCGTCGCCAGCCCAGCCCGGCCTGTTCCTGCACCACGTACGAAGCCTACGGTGTGCGTCGCCAGCCCAGCCCGGCCTGTTCCTGCTCCACGTACGAAGCCTACGGTGTGCGTCGCCAGCCCAGCCCGGCCTGTTCCTGCTCCACGTACGAAGCCTACGGTGTGCGTCGCCAGCCCAGCCCGGACTGTTCCTGCTCCACGTACTAAGCCTAAGGTGTGCGTCGCCAGCCCAGCCCGGCCTGTTCCTGCCACTCGCACCAAACCAGGGGTGCGAGTCGCCAGCCTGGTCCAGCCCGTTCCTGCTACTCGCACCAAGCCAAGGGTGCGAGTCGTCAGCCTGGTTCAGCCCGTTCCTGCTACTCGCACCAAGCCAGGGGTACGAGTCGTCGGCCTGGTCCAGCCCGTTCCTGCTACTCGCACCAAGCCAAGAGTGCGAGTCGTCAGCCTGGTTCAGCCCGTTCCTGCTACTCGCACCAAGCCAAGGGTGCGAGTCGTCAGCCTGGTTCAGCTCGTCCCTGCTACTCGCACCAAGCCAAGGGTGCGAGCCGTCAGCCTGATCCAGCCCATTCCTGCTACTCGCACCAAGCCAGGGATGCGAGTCGTCAGCCTGGTGAGGGTCGTTCCGAATCCACGCATCAAGTCTAGGGTGCGTATCGTCGGCCAGGTCCGGTCCGTTCCTGCCTCACGCGCCAAGCCAGGTGTGTGCGTCGTCAGTCCAGATCCTACCAGCTGGGTCAGATCGGACTGGGGGCGCTACGGGGGGATTGAAGAGGGGTGGTGGTCAAGCCCGGAGCCGGAGCCGCCTCCGAGGAGCAACACCCACCCAGCCCTCCCCTGTTTGGGGTTTTGGAGGCGCGGTCGCAGTCCGCGCCTTTAGGGGGGGGTACTGTCACGCTCTGGCTCCGGGACTTTGTATGTTGAGCCAGGGTGTGTTCGTTTTGTTGTGTTTTGGTTGGTTGTCTTTGGTTGTGTTTTCTTGGTTTGGTCAATGACTCCCAATCGGAGGTAACGAGTGTCAGCTGTCGGCTCGTTATCTCTGATTGGGAGCCATATTTAAACTGTGTGTTTTCACCTTGTGGTTGTGGATTTTTGTTCCATGTTTCAGTCTGTGTACTGAGGACTTCACTATCCGTCATTGTTTATTGTTTTCTCGTTCGTGCACTTTAACTTTAATAAAGTCATGTTCGCTACAAACGCTGCGCTTTGGTCCACTCCTTCCGTAGACGACCGTGACAGATTACAGAGATCCACAAAGAATTCAAAAACAAACCCAATTTTGATAAACTCCCATATCTATTGGGTGAAATACCACAGTGTGCCATCACAGCAGCAGTATTTGTGACCTGTTGCCACAAGAAAAGGGCAACCAGTGAAGAACAAACACCATTGTAGATACAACCCATATTTATGTTTATTTATTTTCCCTTTTGTACTTTAACTATTTGCACATCATTACAACACTGTATATATACATAATATGACATTTGAAATTTCTTTATTCTTTTGGAACTTTTGTGAGTGTAATGTTTACTGTTAATTTATTTATATTTTATTTCACTTTTGTTTATTATTTATTTCACTTGCTTTGGCAATGTTAACACACGTTTCCCATGCCAATAAAGCCCTTAAATGGAATTGAATTGAGAGAGAGAGTGAGAGAGAGAGAGAGAGAGAGAGAGAGAGAGAGAGAGAGAGAGAGAGAGAGAGAGAGAGAGAGAGAGACAGAGAGAGAGAGAGAGAGTGAGAGAGAGAGAGAGAGAGAGAGAGAGAGAGAGAGAGAGATGGAGAGAGAATCATTCCCATTCTTCTTAGTAATAGGATAAAAGATGGTCTTCTCCTCTCTTCTTCTCTTCTGACTAATTAGTCTCTTTCTTTTAGCCTCGCCGTCCAATTTAGCTTTGACTCTCTCTCTCTCATTCTCTTTCTCCTTCTCTTTCTCCGTCTCTCGATCTCTCCCTTGTTCTCTCCCTACCCAGCCTCTCTCACCAATTTATCCTGGACCCAGACCTAATGAGTGTGTCTTAATCAGGCATTCCATTTCACTTACCAACTAATTAAAAGTCTAGATCATTCAGGGGATCCTTTAGCTTTTCTTATCTGCGAGTCTATTCCTCTCCTCTTTCTCTCTCGCTCTCTCTCTCTCTCTGTCTCTCTCTCTCGCTCCCTCTCTCTCTCTGTCTCTCTCTCTCTCTTTCCCATTCTCTCTCTCTCTCTCTCTCTCTCTCCCTCTCTCTCTCTTTCCCCTTCTCTCTCTGTCTCTCTCTCTCTCTCTGTCTCTGTCTCTCCCTCTCTCTCTCCCCGTCTCTCTCTCTCTCTCTCTCCCCCTCTCTCTCTCTCTCTCCGTCCCTCCCTCTCCTCTCTCTCTCTTCATCTCTCTCTCTCTCTCTCTCTTTCTCCCTCTCTCTCTCTCTCTTTCTCCCTCTCTCTCGCTTTATCTCTCTCTCTCTCTTTCTCTCTCTCTCTCTCTCTCTCTCTCTCTCTCTCTCTCTCTCTCTCTCTCTCTCTCTCTCTCTCTCTTTCTCCCTCTCTCTCGCTTTATATCTCTCTCTCTCTCTCTCTCTCTCTGAAGAAGGTTATTGTACTATGAGTGAACCCCACTGTAGAGGACTTGTGTTCTCTCTCTCTGGTGGCTTCACACGGGAATGTAATGTAATGTATTTCACCACTGATAGAGAACGTCCCAAAATGTACACTATTCTCTCCATACTACTTTTGAACAGGGCCTATAGAGTGCCATTTGGAACACACACAGTCTTGGAGACCGAAAGGAAAAATGTTGTGGAGAAGCATTGTCATTATCAGCTTTGAAGGCTTCTAAACCGTGGGAAAGTAGTTTTCAGTATGAACGTGTCTGTTAAAGGACTGGTCTGCAACACAGTTTGACAAGCATGTGGCTAATACGTTGTGTGTGTGTACACACCATATCTACCACCATACCTACCACCATACCTACCACCATATCTACCACCATACCTACCACCATACCTACCACCATATCTACCACCATATCTACCACCATACCTACCACCATACCTACCACCATATCTACCACCATATCTACCACCATACCTACCACCATACCTACCACCATACCTACCACCATATCTACCACCATACCTACCACCATACCTACCACCATACCTACCACCATACCTACCACCATATCTACCACCATACCTACCACCATATCTACCACCATACCTACCACCATACCTACCACCATACCTACCACCATACCTACCACCATACCTACCACCATATCTACCACCATACCTACCACCATACCTACCACCATATCTACCACCATACCTACCACCATACCTACCACCATATCTACCACCATACCTACCACCATACCTACCACCATACCTACCACCATATCTACCACCATACCTACCACCATATCTACCACCATACCTACCACCATACCTACCACCATACCTACCACCATATCTACCACCATACCTACCACCATACCTACCACCATATCTACCACCATACCTACCACCATACCTACCACCATATCTACCACCATACCTACCACCATACCTACCACCATACCTACCACCATACCTACCAGGGCATGGAGTGAGTGGCTCAAGGCATTATTGTGATTCCTAGCCTCCACTAGTAGTCCACTGTATTCAACAAGAAACAACCCCATGCTAAGTAAGTCCATCACAAGACAATGACTTGCATTTGAAATGGTATTGAATTGAGTTGCATTTGAAATGGTATTGAATTGAGTTGCATTTGAAATGGTATTGAATTGAGTTGCATTTGAAATGGTACTGAATTGAGTTGCATTTGAAATGGTACTGAATTGAGTTGCATTTGAAATGGTACTGAATTGAGTTGCGTTGAAATGGTACTGAATTGAGTTGCATTGAAATGGTACTGAATTGAGTTACATTTGAAATGGTATTGAATTGAGTTGCGTTGAAATGGTATTGAATTGAGTTGCATTGAAATGGTATTGAATTGATTTGCGTTGAAATGGTATTGAATTGATTTGCGTTGAAATGGTATTGAATTGATTTGCGTTGAAATGGTATTGAATTGAGTTGCATTGAAATGGTATTGAATTGAGTTGCATTGAAATGGTATTGAATTGAGTTGTGTTGAAATGGTATTGAATTGAGTTGCGTTGAAATGGTATTGAATTGAGTTTCTTTGAAATGGTATTGAATTGATTTGCATTTAAATGGTACTGAATTGAGTTACATTTGAAATGGTATTGAATTGAGTTGCGTTGAAATGGTATTGAATTGAGTTGCATTGAAATGGTATTGAATTGATTTGCGTTGAAATGGTATTGAATTGATTTGCGTTGAAATGGTATTGAATTGATTTGCGTTGAAATGGTATTGAATTGAGTTGCATTGAAATGGTATTGAATTGAGTTGCATTGAAATGGTATTGAATTGAGTTGTGTTGAAATGGTATTGAATTGAGCTGCGTTGAAATGGTATTGAATTGAGTTTCTTTGAAATGGTATTGAATTGATTTGCGTTGAAATGGTATTGAATTGAGTTTCTTTGAAATGGTATTGAATTGAGTTGCGTTGAAATGGTACTGAATTGAGTTGCATTGAAGTGGTATTGAATTGAGTTGCATTGAAATGGTACTGAATTGAGTTAAATTGAAATGGTACTGAATTGAGTTACATTTGAAATGGTATTGAATTGAGTTGCGTTGAAATGGTATTGAATTGAGTTGCATTGAAATGGTATTGAATTGATTTGCGTTGAAATGGTATTGAATTGATTTGCGTTGAAATGGTATTGAATTGATTTGCGTTGAAATGGTATTGAATTGAGTTGCGTTGAAATGGTATTGAATTGAGTTGCATTGAAATGGTATTGAATTGAGTTGTGTTGAAATGGTATTGAATTGAGTTGCGTTGAAATGGTATTGAATTGAGTTTCTTTGAAATGGTATTGAATTGATTTGCATTGAAATGGTACTGAATTGAGTTACATTTGAAATGGTATTGAATTGAGTTGCGTTGAAATGGTATTGAATTGAGTTGCATTGAAATGGTATTGAATTGATTTGCGTTGAAATGGTATTGAATTGATTTGCGTTGAAATGGTATTGAATTGATTTGCGTTGAAATGGTATTGAATTGAGTTGCATTGAAATGGTATTGAATTGAGTTGCATTGAAATGGTATTGAATTGAGTTGTGTTGAAATGGTATTGAATTGAGTTGCGTTGAAATGGTATTGAATTGAGTTTCTTTGAAATGGTATTGAATTGATTTGCGTTGAAATGGTATTGAATTGAGTTTCTTTGAAATGGTATTGAATTGAGTTGCGTTGAAATGGTACTGAATTGAGTTGCATTGAAGTGGTATTGAATTGAGTTGCATTGAAATGGTATTGAATTGAGTTGCATTGAAATGGTATTGAATTGAGTTGCGTTGAAATGGTATTGAATTGAGTTGCGTTTAAATGGTACTGAATTGAGTTGCATTGAAATGGAATTGAATTTATTTGCACTGAAATTGTCCACACTTGGTATATAATGGATGACACTGCTGTTGTTTTTTCTATGTTGTGTTTACATGTGTTAGTAAACAACAATAAATAATTGATGTGTAGGGCAGGCAGGAGGAAGGAAGAGGATGATGTCGGAACCAGACACGACAGCTGGACCAGGAGGAAGGAAGAGGATGATGTCGGAACCAGACACTACAGCTGGAGCCTACTGGAGAGGTTTTTGTTTTGGCACCCAAGCCTATGGGACAGTACAGCTTCACACACGCACACACACACACACACACACACACACACACACACACACACACACACACACACACACACACACACACACACACACACACACACACACACACAGAACACTAAAGCTATATGTTTGTTGTGGGTTCTAACACAGAAGAGGAGTTGCAGCTACAGTGCCTTGTAAAGTATTCATCCCCCTTGGCATTTTTCCTATTTTGTTGCATTACAACCTGTCATTTAAATTTATTTTTATTTGGATTCCATGTAATGGACATACACAAAATAGTCCAAATTGGTGAAGTGAAATGAAAAAAATAACTTGTTTCAAAAATGTATAAAATATAAATAACGGAAAAGTGGTGCGTGCATATGTATTCACCCCCTTTGCTATGAAGCCCCTAAATAAGATCTGGTGCAACCAATTACCTTCAGAAGTCACATAATTAAATAAAGTCCACCTGTGTGCAATCTAAGTGTCACATGTTCTCAGTATATATACACCTGTTCTGAAAGGCCCAAGAGTCTGCAACACCACTAAGCAAGGGGCACCACCAAGCAAGCGGCACCATGAAGACCAAGGAGCTCTCCAAACAGGTCAGGGACAAAGTTGTGGAGATGTACAGATCAGGGTTGGGTTATAAAAAGGTATCTGAAACTTTGAACATCCCACGGAGCACCATTAAATCCATTATTAAAACATGGAAAGAATAGACTATGGCACCATGTCACGCTCGTCGGGAACAGAGGAGGACCAAGGCGCAGCGTGGAATGCGAACATTTAATTTAATTTGAATGAACACACGAACAAAACAACAAAACGAAAACGTGACGTCCCTGGTTACATACACGAACCAACACGGAACAAGAAACCACAATGAATGAATGCCTAACGGCTACCTAAGTATGACTCCCAATCAGAGACAACGAGCTACAGCCGTCTCTGATTGGTAGTCACCCTGGCCAACATAGATATGCAACAACTAGAACCAACACACATGACAACTCACACCCTGGCTCAACATACTAGAGTCTCCAGAGCCAGGGCGTGACAGTACCCCCCCCTAAAGGTGCGGACTCCGACCGCGCCAACCAAATACCACAGGGGAGGGACCGGGTGGGCACTCCGCCTTGGCGGCGGATCCGGCTCCGGGCATGATCCCCACTCGCTCTCTAACCCCCCAAAGTACCCCTGGTCCGGTCTGGCCCTGCTGACCGGAGCTGGACTGCACACTGGTGGAGCGGATTGAAATGGTACTGAATTGAGTTACATTTGAAATGGTATTGAATTGAGTTGCGTTGAAATGGTATTGAATTGAGTTGCATTGAAATGGTATTGAATTGATTTGCGTTGAAATGGTATTGAATTGATTTGCGTTGAAATGGTATTGAATTGATTTGCGTTGAAATGGTATTGAATTGAGTTGCATTGAAATGGTATTGAATTGAGTTGCATTGAAATGGTATTGAATTGAGTTGTGTTGAAATGGTATTGAATTGAGTTGCGTTGAAATGGTATTGAATTGAGTTTCTTTGAAATGGTATTGAATTGATTTGCATTGAAATGGTACTGAATTGAGTTACATTTGAAATGGTATTGAATTGAGTTGCGTTGAAATGGTATTGAATTGAGTTGCATTGAAATGGTATTGAATTGATTTGCGTTGAAATGGTATTGAATTGATTTGCGTTGAAATGGTATTGAATTGATTTGCGTTGAAATGGTATTGAATTGAGTTGCATTGAAATGGTATTGAATTGAGTTGCATTGAAATGGTATTGAATTGAGTTGCATTGAAATGGTATTGAATTGAGTTGTGTTGAAATGGTATTGAATTGAGTTGCGTTGAAATGGTATTGAATTGAGTTTCTTTGAAATGGTATTGAATTGATTTGCATTGAAATGGTACTGAATTGAGTTACATTTGAAATGGTATTGAATTGAGTTGCGTTGAAATGGTATTGAATTGAGTTGCATTGAAATGGTATTGAATTGATTTGCGTTGAAATGGTATTGAATTGATTTGCGTTGAAATGGTATTGAATTGATTTGCGTTGAAATGGTATTGAATTGAGTTGCATTGAAATGGTATTGAATTGAGTTGCATTGAAATGGTATTGAATTGAGTTGTGTTGAAATGGTATTGAATTGAGTTGCGTTGAAATGGTATTGAATTGAGTTTCTTTGAAATGGTATTGAATTGATTTGCATTGAAATGGTACTGAATTGAGTTACATTTGAAATGGTATTGAATTGAGTTGCGTTGAAATGGTATTGAATTGAGTTGCATTGAAATGGTATTGAATTGATTTGCGTTGAAATGGTATTGAATTGATTTGCGTTGAAATGGTATTGAATTGATTTGCGTTGAAATGGTATTGAATTGAGTTGCATTGAAATGGTATTGAATTGAGTTGCATTGAAATGGTATTGAATTGAGTTGTGTTGAAATGGTATTGAATTGAGTTGCGTTGAAATGGTATTGAATTGAGTTTCTTTGAAATGGTATTGAATTGATTTGCGTTGAAATGGTATTGAATTGAGTTTCTTTGAAATGGTATTGAATTGAGTTGCGTTGAAATGGTACTGAATTGAGTTGCATTGAAGTGGTATTGAATTGAGTTGCATTGAAATGGTATTGAATTGAGTTGCATTGAAATGGTATTGAATTGAGTTGCGTTGAAATGGTATTGAATTGAGTTGCGTTTAAATGGTACTGAATTGAGTTGCATTGAAATGGAATTGAATTTATTTGCACTGAAATTGTCCACACTTGGTATATAATGGATGACACTACTGTTGTTTTTTCTATGTTGTGTTTACATGTGTTAGTAAACAACAATAAATAATTGATGTGTAGGGCAGGCAGGAGGAAGGAAGAGGATGATGTCGGAACCAGACACGACAGCTGGACCAGGAGGAAGGAAGAGGATGATGTCGGAACCAGACACTACAGCTGGAGCCTACTGGAGAGGTTTTTGTTTTGGCAGCCAAGCCTATGGGACAGTACAGCTTCACACACGCACACACACACACACACACACACACACACACACACACACACACACACACACACACACACACACACACACACACACACAGAACACTAAAGCTATATGTTTGTTGTGGGTTCTAACACAGAAGAGGAGTTGCAGCTACAGTGCCTTGTAAAGTATTCATCCCCCTTGGCATTTTTCCTATTTTGTTGCATTACAACCTGTCATTTAAATTTATTTTTATTTGGATTCCATGTAATGGACATACACAAAATAGTCCAAATTGGTGAAGTGAAATGAAAAAAATAACTTGTTTCAAAAATGTATAAAATATAAATAACGGAAAAGTGGTGCGTGCATATGTATTCACCCCCTTTGCTATGAAGCCCCTAAATAAGATCTGGTGCAACCAATTACCTTCAGAAGTCACATAATTAAATAAAGTCCACCTGTGTGCAATCTAAGTGTCACATGTTCTCAGTATATATACACCTGTTCTGAAAGGCCCAAGAGTCTGCAACACCACTAAGCAAGGGGCACCACCAAGCAAGCGGCACCATGAAGACCAAGGAGCTCTCCAAACAGGTCAGGGACAAAGTTGTGGAGATGTACAGATCAGGGTTGGGTTATAAAAAGGTATCTGAAACTTTGAACATCCCACGGAGCACCATTAAATCCATTATTAAAACATGGAAAGAATAGACTATGGCACCATGTCACGCTCGTCGGGAACAGAGGAGGACCAAGGCGCAGCGTGGAATGCGAACATTTAATTTAATTTGAATGAACACACGAACAAAACAACAAAACGAAAACGTGACGTCCCTGGTTACATACACGAACCAACACGGAACAAGAAACCACAATGAATGAATGCCTAACGGCTACCTAAGTATGACTCCCAATCAGAGACAACGAGCTACAGCCGTCTCTGATTGGGAGCCACCCTGGCCAACATAGATATGCAACAACTAGAACCAACACACATGACAACTCACACCCTGGCTCAACATACTAGAGTCTCCAGAGCCAGGGCGTGACAGTACCCCCCCCTAAAGGTGCGGACTCCGACCGCGCCAACCAAATACCACAGGGGAGGGACCGGGTGGGCACTCCGCCTTGGCGGCGGATCCGGCTCCGGGCATGATCCCCACTCGCTCTCTAACCCCCCAAAGTACCCCTGGTCCGGTCTGGCCCTGCTGACCGGAGCTGGACTGCACACTGGTGGAGCGGATTGCTCTAGCTCCGGCGTGAAGCAGCTGACCCGTGCTGAACCAGGCACCAGTGGAACAGGCACGGGCTGTGCCGGACTGACGACGCACACCACTGGCTTGGTGTGGGGAGCAGAAACGGCCCGAGCCGGGCTGACGAAACGCACCCCTGACCTGGTGCGGGGAGCAGGAGCGGGCCGAACCGGGCTGACGAAACGCACCACTGACTTGGTGCGGGGAGCAGGAACGGGCCGAGCCGGGCTGACGAAGCGCACCACTGACTTGGTGCGGGGAGCAGGAACGGGCCGAGCCGGGCTGACGAAGCGCACCACTGACTTGGTGCGGGGAGCAGGAACGGGCCGAGCCGGGCTGACGAAGCGCACCACTGACTTGGTGCGGGGAGCAGGAACGGGCCGAGCCGGGCTGACGAAGCGCACCACTGACTTGGTGCGGGGAGCAGGAACGGGCCGAGCCGGGCTGACGACGCGCACCATTGGCCGGGTGCGGGGAGCAGGAACAGGCCGGACCGTACTGGGGACACACACCACTGGTCCTACGCAGGGATCTGGAATGGGCCGGACCGGACTGGTAACACACCCCAGTACCTCTCGCCGTGCCTCTACACCTTCCATCCCCTCTTCGACCAGTGGCCCCCGTAACCTGGCGGCCTCCTCTGCCAACCCGCTGGGCCGCTCTGCCGCGGTCTCCTGCTGGCCCGTCGTCCACGGCGTTAGCCCCCCCCTAAAAATTTTCTGGGCGTCTCTCCTACCCGTGGACCAGGTCTCCATGTCCCTCGCCAGCCTTTCGCCCTTCTGCTTCCATGTCAAGCCCTTCTCTTCCTCACCCGGCTTGACCCAGTCGAGGAGGCGAAGGAGATCTGCTAGAGATCTCCCTTGCGATGGCTCCTGGACACGCTGCTTGGTCCAGTCTTGGTGGTTTCTTCTGTCACGCTCGTCGGGAACAGAGGAGGACCAAGGCGCAGCGTGGAATGCGAACATTTAATTTAATTTGAATGAACACACGAACAAAACAACAAAACGAAAACGTGACGTCCCTGGTTACATACACGAACCAACACGGAACAAGAAACCACAATGAATGAATGCCTAACGGCTACCTAAGTATGACTCCCAATCAGAGACAACGAGCTACAGCCGTCTCTGATTGGGAGCCACCCTGGCCAACACAGATATGCAACAACTAGAACCAACACACATGACAACTCACACCCTGGCTCAACATACTAGAGTCCCCAGAGCCAGGGCGTGACACACCACAACAAACCTGCCAAGAGAGGGCCACCCACCAAAACTCACGGACCAGGCAAGGAGGGCATTAATCAGAGAGGCAACAAAGAGACCAAACATAACCCTGAAGGAGCTGCAAAGCTCCACAGCGGAGATTGGAGTATCTGTCCATAGGACCACTTTAAGCCATACACTCCACAGAGCTGGGCTTTACGGAAGAGTGGCCAGAAAAAAGCCATTGCTTAAAGAAAAAAATAAGCAAACACGTTTGGTGTTCGCCAAAAGGTATGTGGGAGACTCCCCAAACATATGGAAGAAGGTACTTTCGTCAGATGAGACAAAAATTTAGCTTTTTGGCCATCAAGGAAAACTCTATGTCTGGCGCAAACCCAACACCTCTCATCACCCCGAGAACACCATCCTCACAGTGAAGCATGTTGGTGGCAGCATCATACTGTGGGGATGTTTTTCATCGGCAGTGACTGGGAAACTGGTCAGAATTGAAGGAATGATTGATGGCGCTAAATACAGAGAAATTCTTGAGAGAAACCTGTTTCAGTCTTCCAGAGATTTGAGACTGTGACAGAGGTTCACCTTCCAGCAGGACAATGACCCTAAGCATACTGCTAAAGCGTGAATAGTTATGCACGCTGAAGTTTTCTGTTTTTTTGTCTTATTTCTTGTTTGTTTCACAATCAAAAAATATTTTGCATCTTCAAAGTGGTAGGCATGTTGTGTAAATCAAATGATACAAACCCCCAAAATAGGAAAAAATCCAAGGGGGGTGAATACTTTCGCAAGCTACTGTATGTGGGAATTATGCAGAATCTTCAGCGTCTGCAACCGTTCGCTTTTAATTTCCTGCAGAGAAGAATAATTTTATTTTAATTTCCTCCAGAGAATATTTATATTATTTTAATTTCCTCAGGCTTCTGAATATGGATGAGGACATCTAGGCAGGGAACATTCTTCACCCACACACGTTAACAAAGTGA
Source organism: Coregonus lavaretus (assembly GCF_964263955.1). Taxonomy (NCBI): domain Eukaryota; kingdom Metazoa; phylum Chordata; class Actinopteri; order Salmoniformes; family Salmonidae; genus Coregonus; species Coregonus lavaretus. The sequence goes on along the minus strand of NW_028160645.1, from coordinate 13,737 downwards.
GGACAGCACACAAACACATTCATTTTAATGAGATGGTAATGGAATGTTGTGTGGAATTCAGGTTCTGTTTAGAATCGTTTTTTAAATAATAGTGTTAACATGTTTTCCACACCACATTGACAACAACCAATAGGGCAATTAATTTCCAGTCCATACAGAACGTGTTTAACGGTTACTATTTTGTCCTCTGTTGAACCAGGTCACATTCAGCCCCACAGAATGACAGTAAAAACCTGCTTTTGGCATGCCTTAAACATGTGACATAAATTAAACATAGAATTCAGGTAGTTGAATACAGTAGGACATCTGTGTGCCTGCGTGCCTTTTGAGTGTGTACACAGCATTCAAGGAATTATGAGGTGAATTGATAGTGAGATTAAAATTGGGAGATGGCGGGAGAGAAATATGGAACTTTAGTAATATTAGACAGACAGACAGACAGACAGATAGACAGAGAGACAGACAGACAGGTAAACAAAATAGGAGGAAAAGAGACAGACTGACGGACTGGAGGGAGGATATGACAAGAATAGATAGTGAGGGATTCTAGAAGAATAAATGAAAAGAGGGAGGAGGGTTTAGAGAGGAATAAAAATAATAATAATAATACGATGACATTTAGCAGACACTTTTATCCAAAGCGACTTACAGTCATGGAGGGATGAGGGTTTAGAGAGGAATACACATGGAGCGGTGTAGTGACAGAGAAAGAGAGAGGTGTAGTGACAGAGAAAGATAGAGGTGTAGTGACAGAGAAAGATAGAGGTGTAGTGACAGAGAAAGATAGAGGTGTAGTGACAGAGAAAGAGAGAGGTGTAGTGACAGAGAAAGATAGAGGTGTAGTGACAGAAAAAGAGAGAGGTGTAGTGACAGAGAAAGAGAGCGGTGTAGTGACAGAGAAAGAGAGCGGTGTGGTGACAGAGAAAGAGAGAGGTGTAGTGACAGAGAAAGAGAGAGGTGTAGTGACAAAGAAAAAGATAGGTGTAGTGACAGAGAAAGAGAGAGGTGTGGTGTGGTGAGAGAGAAAGAGATAGGTGTAGTGACAGAGAAAGATAGAGGTGTAGTGACAGTGAAAGAGACAGGTTTTGTGACAGAGAAAGAGAGAGGTGTAGTGACAGAGAAAGATAGAGGTGTAGTGACAGAGAAAGATAGAGGTGTAGTGACAGAGAAAGAGAGAGGTGTAGTGACAGATAAAGAGAGAGGTGTAGTGACAGAGAAAGATAGAGGTGTAGTGACAGAAAAAGAGAGAGGTGTAGTGACAGAGAAAGAGAGCGGTGTAGTGACAGAGAAAGAGAGCGGTGTGGTGACAGAGAAAGAGAGAGGTGTAGTGACAGAGAAAGAGAGAGGTGTAGTGACAAAGAAAAAGATAGGTGTAGTGACAGAGAAAGAGAGAGGTGTGGTGTGGTGAGAGAGAAAGAGATAGGTGTAGTGACAGAGAAAGATAGAGGTGTAGTGACAGTGAAAGAGACAGGTTTTGTGACAGAGAAAGAGAGAGGTGTAGTGACAGATAAAGAGAGAGGTGTAGTGACAGAGAAAGAGAGCGGTGTAGTGACAGAGAAAGAGAGCGGTGTAGTGACAGAGAAAGAGAGAGTTGTAGTGACAAAGAAAAAGATAGGTGTAGTGACAGAGAAAGAGAGATGTGTAGTGACAGAGAAAGAGAGAGGTGTAGTGACAGAGAAAGAGAGAGGTGTGGTGACAGAAAGAGAGAGGTGTGGTGACAGAGAAAGAGAGTGGTGTAGTGATAGAGAAAGAGAGAGGTGTAGTGACAGAGAAAGAGAGAAGTGTAGAGACAGAGAAAGAGAGAAGTGTAGTGACAGAGAAAGAGAGAGGTGTAGTGACAGAGAAAGAGAGCGGTGTAGTGACAGAGAAAGAGAGAGTTGTAGTGACAGAGAATGAGAGAGGTGTAGTGACAGAGAAAGAGAGCGGTGTAGTGACAGAGAAAGAGAGAGGTGTAGTGACAGAGAAAGAGAGAGGTGTAGTGACAGAGAGCGGTGTTGTGAAAGAGAAAGAGAGAGGTGTAGTGACAGGGAAAGAGAGAGGTGTAGTGAAATATAAAGAGAGAGGTGTAGTGACAGAGAAAGATAGAGGTGTAGTGACAGAGAAAGAGAGAGGTGTAGTGACAGAGAAAGAGAGCGGTGTAGTGACAGAGAAAGAGAGCGGTGTTGTGACAGAGAAAGAGAGAGGTGTAGTGACAAAGAAAGAGAGAGGTGTGGTGACAGAAAGAGAGAGGTGTGGTGACAGAGAAAGAGAGCGGTGTAGTGACAGAGAAAGAGAGAGGTGTAGTGACAGAGAAAGAGAGAGGTGTAGTGACAAAGAAAGAGAGAGGTGTGGTGACAGAGAAAGAGAGAGGTGTAGTGACAGAGAAAGAGAGAGGTGTAGTGACAGAGAAAGAGAGAGGTGTAGTGACAGAGAGTGGTGTTGTGACAGAGAAAGAGAGAGGTGTAGTGACAGAGAAAGAGAGAGGTGTAGTGACAGAGAAAGAGAGAGGTGTAGTGACAGAGAAAGAGAGAGGCGTAGTGACAGAGAAAGATAGAGGTGTAGTGACAGAGAAAGATAGAGGTGTAGTGACAGAGAAAGAGAGAGGTGTAGTGACAGAGAAAGAGAGCAGTGTAGTGACAGAGAAAGAGAGAGGTGTAGTGACAGAGAAAGAGATAGGTGTAGTGACAGAGAAAGATAGAGGTGTAGTGACAGAGAAAGATAGAGGTGTAGTGACAGAGAAAGAGAGAGGTGTAGTGACAGAGAAAGAGAGAGGTGTAGTGACAGAGAAAGAGAGAGGTGTAGTGACAGAGAAAGAGAGAGGTGTAGTGACAGAGAGCGGTGTTGTGAAAGAGAAAGAGAGAGGTGTAGTGACAGAGAAAGAGAGAGGTGTAGTGAAAGATAAAGAGAGAGGTGAAGTGACAGAGAAAGAGAGAGGTGTAGTGACAGATAAAGAGAGAGGTGTTGTTACAGAGAAAGAGAGAGGTGTCGTGACTGAGTAAGAGACAGCTGTTGTGACAGAGAAAGAGAGCGGTGTAGTGACAGAGAATGAGAGAGGTGTAGTGAAAGAGAGAGGCATTGTGACAGAAAGAGAGTGGTGTAGTGACAGAGAAAGAGAGCGGTGTAGTGACAGAGAAAGAGAGAGTTGTAGTGACAGAGAAAGAGAGAGATGTAGTGACAGAGAAAGAGAGAGATGTAGTGAAAGAGAGAGGTGTATTCACAGAGAAAGAGAGAGGTGTAGTGACAGAGAAAGAGAGAGGTGTAGTGACAGAGAAAGAGAGAGGTGTAGTGACAGAGAAAGAGAGAGGTGTAGTGACAGAGAAAGAGAGAGGTGTAGTGACAGAGAATGAGAGAGGTGTAGTGACAGAGAAAGAGAGAGGTGTAGTGACAGAGAAAGAGAGCGGTGTAGTGACAGAGAAAGAGAGAGGTGTAGTGACAGAGAAAGAGAGAGGTGTAGTGACAGAGAAAGAGAGAGGTGTAGTGACAGAGAAAGTGAGAGGTGTAGTGACAGAGAAAGAGAGAGGTGTAGTGACAGAGAAAGAGAGCGGTGTAGTGACAGAGAGCGGTGTTGTGACAGAGAAAGAGAGAGGTGTAGTGACAGAGAAAGAGAGAGGTGTAGTGACAGAGAAAGAGAGAGGTGTAGTGATAGAGAGCGGTGTTGTGACAGAGAAAGAGAGAGGTGTAGTGACAGAGAAAGAGAGAGGTGTAGTGACAGAGAAAGAGAGAGGTGTAGTGACAGAGAAAGAGAGAGGTGTAGTAACAGAGAAAGAGAGCGGTGTAGTGACAGAGAAAGAGAGAGGTGTAGTGACAGAGAAAGAGAGAGGTGTAGTGACAGAGAGCGGTGTTGTGAAAGAGAAAGAGAGAGGTGTAGTGACAGGGAAAGAGAGAGGTGTAGTGAAATATAAAGAGAGAGGTGTAGTGACAGAGAAAGATAGAGGTGTAGTGACAGAGAAAGAGAGAGGTGTAGTGACAGAGAAAGAGAGCGGTGTAGTGACAGAGAAAGAGAGCGGTGTAGTGACAGAGAAAGAGAGAGGTGTAGTGACAGAGAGCGGTGTTGTGAAAGAGAAAGAGAGAGGTGTAGTGACAGGGAAAGAGAGAGGTGTAGTGAAATATAAAGAGAGAGGTGTAGTGACAGAGAAAGATAGAGGTGTAGTGACAGAGAAAGAGAGAGGTGTAGTGACAGAGAAAGAGAGCGGTGTAGTGACAGAGAAAGAGAGCGGTGTTGTGACAGAGAAAGAGAGAGGTGTAGTGACAAAGAAAGAGAGAGGTGTGGTGACAGAAAGAGAGAGGTGTGGTGACAGAGAAAGAGAGCGGTGTAGTGACAGAGAAAGAGAGAGGTGTAGTGACAGAGAAAGAGAGAGGTGTAGTGACAAAGAAAGAGAGAGGTGTGGTGACAGAGAAAGAGAGAGGTGTAGTGACAGAGAAAGAGAGAGGTGTAGTGACAGAGAAAGAGAGAGGTGTAGTGACAGAGAGTGGTGTTGTGACAGAGAAAGAGAGAGGTGTAGTGACAGAGAAAGAGAGAGGTGTAGTGACAGAGAAAGAGAGAGGTGTAGTGACAGAGAAAGAGAGAGGCGTAGTGACAGAGAAAGATAGAGGTGTAGTGACAGAGAAAGATAGAGGTGTAGTGACAGAGAAAGAGAGAGGTGTAGTGACAGAGAAAGAGAGCAGTGTAGTGACAGAGAAAGAGAGAGGTGTAGTGACAGAGAAAGAGATAGGTGTAGTGACAGAGAAAGATAGAGGTGTAGTGACAGAGAAAGATAGAGGTGTAGTGACAGAGAAAGAGAGAGGTGTAGTGACAGAGAAAGAGAGAGGTGTAGTGACAGAGAAAGAGAGAGGTGTAGTGACAGAGAAAGAGAGAGGTGTAGTGACAGAGAGCGGTGTTGTGAAAGAGAAAGAGAGAGGTGTAGTGACAGAGAAAGAGAGAGGTGTAGTGAAAGATAAAGAGAGAGGTGAAGTGACAGAGAAAGAGAGAGGTGTAGTGACAGATAAAGAGAGAGGTGTTGTTACAGAGAAAGAGAGAGGTGTCGTGACTGAGTAAGAGACAGCTGTTGTGACAGAGAAAGAGAGAGGTGTAGTGACAGAGAATGAGAGAGGTGTAGTGAAAGAGAGAGGCATTGTGACAGAAAGAGAGTGGTGTAGTGACAGAGAAAGAGAGCGGTGTAGTGACAGAGAAAGAGAGAGTTGTAGTGACAGAGAAAGAGAGAGATGTAGTGACAGAGAAAGAGAGAGATGTAGTGAAAGAGAGAGGTGTATTCACAGAGAAAGAGAGAGGTGTAGTGACAGAGAAAGAGAGAGGTGTAGTGACAGAGAAAGAGAGAGGTGTAGTGACAGAGAAAGAGAGATGTGTAGTGACAGAGAAAGAGAGAGGTGTAGTGACAGAGAATGAGAGAGGTGTAGTGACAGAGAAAGAGAGAGGTGTAGTGACAGAGAAAGAGAGCGGTGTAGTGACAGAGAAAGAGAGAGGTGTAGTGACAGAGAAAGAGAGAGGTGTAGTGACAGAGAAAGAGAGAGGTGTAGTGACAGAGAAAGTGAGAGGTGTAGTGACAGAGAAAGAGAGAGGTGTAGTGACAGAGAAAGAGAGCGGTGTAGTGACAGAGAGCGGTGTTGTGACAGAGAAAGAGAGAGGTGTAGTGACAGAGAAAGAGAGAGGTGTAGTGACAGAGAAAGAGAGAGGTGTAGTGATAGAGAGCGGTGTTGTGACAGAGAAAGAGAGAGGTGTAGTGACAGAGAAAGAGAGAGGTGTAGTGACAGAGAAAGAGAGAGGTGTAGTGACAGAGAAAGAGAGAGGTGTAGTAACAGAGAAAGAGAGCGGTGTAGTGACAGAGAAAGAGAGAGGTGTAGTGACAGAGAAAGAGAGAGGTGTAGTGACAGAGAGCGGTGTTGTGAAAGAGAAAGAGAGAGGTGTAGTGACAGAGAAAGAGAGAGGTGTAGTGACAGATAAAGAGAGAGGTGTAGTGACAGAGAAAGATAGAGGTGTAGTGACAGAGAAAGAGAGAGGTGTAGTGACAGAGAAAGAGAGCGGTGTAGTGACAGAGAAAGAGAGCAGTGTTGTGACAGAGAAAGAGAGAGGTCTAGTGACAGAGAAAGAGAGAGGTGTAGTGACTGAGAAAGAGAGCACTGTAGTGACAGAGAAAGAGAGAGGTGTAGTGACAGAGAAAGAGAGAGGTGTAGTTTCTGAGGTAGAAGTTTTTGGTGAGGGAGGCCCTGCTCTCTCCTCTCCCAGATGCTTAGCTCATTTCATTCCGATCTCCTCTGCATTTTTGTAGCCATTTGCTACAGCCTGTCAACTATGCCTCTGCCTATCCCTGTTCTCTCCTCTCTGCACAGGCTACACAAACGCACCACACCGCGTGGCTGCTGCCTCTCTAACCTGGTGGTCCCTGCACGCACCCCACACCTGGAGTTCCAGGTCTCAGGCAGCCTCTGGAACTGCCGTTCTGCTGCCAACAAAGCTGACTTCATCCCAGCCTATGCCAACCTCCAGTCCCTCGACTTCCTGGCGCTGACGGAAACATGGATTACCACTGAAAACACTGCTACTCCTACTGCTCTCTCCTCGTCTGACCATGTGTTCTCGCATACCCCGAGAGCATCTGGTCAGAGGGGTGGTGGTACAGGAATCCTCATCTCTCCCAAGTGGACATTCTCAATTTTTCCCCTAACCCATCTGTCTATCTCCTCATTTGAATTCCATGCTGTCACAGTCACTAGCCCATTTAAGCTTAATATCCTTGTCATCTATCGCCCTCCAGGTTCCCTTGGAGAGTTCATCAATGAGCTTGACGCCTTGATAAGTTCCTTTCCTGAGGATGGCTCACCCCTCACAGTTTTGGGGGATTTCAACCTCCCTATGTCCACATTTGACTCATTTCTCTCTGCCTCCTTCTTTCCACTCCTCTCCTCTTTTGACCTCACCCTCTCACCGTCCCCCCCTACTCACAAGGCAGGCAATACGCTTGACCTCATCTTCACTAGATGCTGCTCCTCTACTAATCTCACTGCAACTCCCCTCCATGTCTCCGACCACTACTTTGTCTCCTTTTCTCTCTCGCTCTCCTCCCACACTACTCACTCTGCCCCTACACAGATGGTAATGCGCCGCCGCAACCTTCGCTCTCTCTCTCCCACTACTCTCTCCTCTTCCATCCTATCATCTCTTCCCTCTGCTCAATCCTTCTACCTCCAATCTCCTGATTCTGCCTCCTCAACCCTCCTCTCCTCCCTTTCTGCATCCTTTGACTCTCTGTGTCCCCTATCCTCCCGGCCGGCTCGGTCCTCCCCTCCAGCTCCGTGGCTTGATGACTCATTGCGAGCTCACAGAACAGAGCTCCGGGCAGCGGAGCGGAAATGGAAGAAAACTAAACTCCCTGCCGACCTGGCATCTTTTCACTCCCTCCTCTCTACATTTTCTTCATCTGTTTCTGCTGCTAAGGCCACCTTCTACCACTCTAAATTCCAAGCATCTGCCTCTAACCCTAGGAAGCTCTTTGCCACATTTTCCTCCCTCCTGAATCCCCCCCCCCGCCCCCACCCCCCTCCTCTCTCTCTGTGGATGACTTCGTCAACCACTTTGAAAAGAAGGTTGACGACATCCGATCCTCGTTTGTTAAGTCTAATGACACTGCTGGTCCTGCTCACACTGCCCTACCCTATGCTTTGACTTCTTTCTCCCCTCTCTCTCCAGATAAAATCCTGCGACTTGTGACTGCAGGCCGCCCAACAACCTGCCCGCTTGACCCCATCCCCTCCTCTCTTCTCCAGACCATCTCCGGTGACCTTCTCCCCTACCTCACCTCGCTGATCAACTCATCCTTGACCGCTGGCCATGTCCCTTCCTTCTTCAAGAGAGCGAGAGTTGCTCCCCTTCTCAAAAAACCAACACTCGACCCCACTGATGTCAACAACTACAGACCAGTATCCCTTCTTTCTTTTCTTTCCAAAACTATTGAGCGTGCCGTCTTTAGCCAACTCTCTTGCTATCTCTCTCAGAATGACCTTCTTGATCCAAACCAATCAGGTTTCAGGACTGGTCATTCAACTGAGACTGCTCTTCTCTGTGTCACGGAGGCTCTCCGCACTGCTAAAGCTAACTCTCTCTCCTCTGCTCTTGTCCTTCTAGACCTGTCTGCTGCCTTTGATACTGTGAACCATCAGATCCTCCTCTCCACCCTCTCCGAGCTGGTTATCTCCGGCGCGGCTCACTCCTGGATTGCGTCCTACCTGACCGGTCGCTCCTACCAAGTGGCGTGGCGAGAAGCTGTCTCCGCACCACGTGCTCTCACCACTGGTGTCCCCCAGGGCTCAGTTCTAGGCCCTCTCCTTTTCTCCCTATACACCAAGTCACTTGGCTCTGTCATATCCTCACACGGCCTCTCCTATCATTGCTACGCTGACGATACACAACTAATCTTCTCCTTTCCCCCTTCTGATAACCAGGTGGCGAATCGCATCTCTGCATGTCTGGCAGACATATCAGTATGGATGACGGATCACCACCTCAAGCTGAACCCTGGCAAGACGGAGCTGCTCTTCCTCCCGGGGAAGGACTGCCCGTTCCATGATCTCGCCATCACGGTTGACAACTCCGTTGTGTCCTCCTCCCAGAGTGCGAAGAGCCTTGGCGTGACCCTGGACAACACCCTGTCGTTCTCCGCTAACATCAAGGCGGTGACCCGCTCCTGCAGGTTCATGCTCTACAACATTCGGAGAGTACGACCCTGCCTTACACAGGAAGCGGCACAGGTCCTAATCCAGGCACTTGTCATCTCCCGTCTGGATTACTGCAACTCGCTGTTGGCTGGCCTCCCTGCATGTGCCATTAAACCCCTACAACTCATCCAGAATGCCGCAGCCCGTCTGGTGTTCAACCTTCCCAAGTTCTCTCACGTCACCCCCCTCCTCCGCACACTCCACTGGCTTCCAGTTGAAGCTCGCATCCGTTACAAGACCATGGTGCTTGCCTTTGGAGCAGCGAGGGGAACGGCACCTCTGTACCTTCGGGCTCTGATCAGTCCCTACACCCAAACGAGGGCATTGCGTTCATCCACCTCTGGCCTGCTGGCTCCCCTTCCTCTGCGGAAGCATAGTTCCCGCTCAGCCCAGTCAAAACTGTTCGCTGCTCTGGCACCCCAATGGTGGAACAAGCTCCCTCACGACGCCAGGACAGCGGAGTCACTCACCACCTTCCGGAGACATTTGAAACCCCACCTCTTTAAGGAATACCTGGGATAGGATAAAGCAATCCTTCTACCCCCCCCCCACACACACAGCGGAGTCGCTCACCACCTTCCGGAGACATTTGAAACCCCACCTCTTTAAGGAATACCTGGGATAGGATAAAGTAATTATCCTTCTACCCCCCCCCCCCCCCCCACAGCGGAGTCACTCACCACCTTCCGGAGACATTTGAAACCCCACCTCTTTAAGGAATACCTGGGATAGGATAAAGTAATCCTTCTACCCCCCCCCACAGCGGAGTCACTCACCACCTTCCGGAGACATTTGAAACCCCACCTCTTTAAGGAATACCTGGGATAGGATAAAGTAATCCTTCTACCCCCCCCCCCCCCCCCCCCAAAAAAAAAATTGTAAAGTGGTTATCCCACTGGCTATAGGGTGAATGCATCAATTTGTGAGTCGCTCTGGACTAGAGCGTCTGCTAAATGACGTAAATGTGCCCTTGAGCAAGGCACTTAACCCTAATTGCTCCTGTAAGTCGCTCTGGATAAGAGCGTCTGCTAAATGACTAAAATGTAAATGTAAATGTAATGTGTAGTGACAGAGAGCGGTGTTGTGAAAGAGAAAGAGAGAGGTGTGGTGAGAGAGAAAGAGAGTGATGTATTGACAGAGAAAGAGAGAGATGTAGTGACAGAGAAAGAGAGAGGTGTAGTGACAGAGAAAGAGAGCGGTGTAGTGACAGAGAAAGAGAGAGGTGTAGTGACAGAGAAAGAGAGAGGTGTAGTGACAGATAAAGAGAGAGGTGTAGTGACAGAGAAAGAGAGAGGTGTAGTGACAGAGAAAGAGAGAGGTGTAGTGACAGAGAAAGAGAGAGGTGTAGTGACAGAGAAAGAGAGAGGTGTAGTGACAGAGAAAGAGAGAGGTGTAGTGACAGAGAAAGAGAGAGGTGTTGTGACAGAGAAAGAGAGCGTTGTAGTGACAGAGAATGAGAGAGGTGTAGTGACAGAAAAAGAGAGAGGTGTAGTGACAGAGAGCGGTGTTGTGAAAGAGAAAGAGAGAGGTGTGGTGAGAGAGAAAGAGAGTGATGTATTGACAGAGAAAGAGAGAGATGTAGTGACAGAGAAAGAGAGAGGTGTAGTGACAGAGAAAGAGAGCGGTGTAGTGACAGAGAAAGAGAGAGTTTGTAGGGACAGATAAAGAGAGAGGTGTAGTGACAGAGAAAGAGAGAGGTGTAGTGACAGAGAAAGAGAGAGGTGTAGTGACAGAGAAAGAGAGAGGTGTAGTGACAGAGAAAGAGAGAGGTGTAGTGACAGAGAAAGAGAGAGGTGTAGTGACAGAGAAAGAGAGAGGTGTAGTGACAGAGAAAGAGAGAGGTGTTGTGACAGAGAAAGAGAGCGTTGTAGTGACAGAGAATGAGAGAGGTGTAGTGACAGAAAAAGAGAGAGGTGTAGTGACAGAGAGCGGTGTGGTGACAGAGAAAGAGAGTATCACATTCCAATGATAAAACTGGGAGGGGGGGGGGGGTGGGGGGTAAAAATGCAATTTAAGAATGTGGGTGGGACTTTTCCACCCCATCCCCAGTGAAAGTTGCGCCCCTGCTATTCCATGCTTACAAAGTATAGCGACCAGTGTTTAAATTGAGCCAAGCCACCTCCTGCACCTTCAGTCAAAGAGGAAAGCCAGGCAGGCTAAGCTCCAGCATCTATGGGTCCAAAGAGGAAAGCCAGGTAGGCTAAGCTCCAGCATCTATGGGTCCAAAGAGGAAAGCCAGGTAGGCTAAGCTCCAGCATCTAACGGGTCCAAGGAGGAAAGATAAACCAACGTAGCCTCAATCATAACCCTAATCCCGGCTTTATGTCCACATCCCGGCTCAACCCTAACTGAAAAATAGCTGAACGAAACTGGGTAGGATATATATATATATACAGTGGGGAAAAAAAGTATTTAGTCAGCCACCAATTGTGCAAGTTCTCCCACTTAAAAAGATGAGAGAGGCCTGTAATTTTCATCATAGGTACACGTCAACTATGACAGACAAAATGAGAATTTTTTTTCCAGAAAATCACATTGTAGGATTTTTTATGAATTTATTTGCAAATTATGGTGGAAAATAAGTATTTGGTCAATAACAAAAGTTTCTCAATACTTTGTTATATACCCATTGTTGGCAATGACACAGGTCAAACGTTTTCTGTAAGTCTTCACAAGGTTTTCACACGCTGTTGCTGGTATTTTGGCCCATTCCTCCATGCATATCTCCTCTAGAGCAGTGATGTTTTGGGGCTGTCGCTGGGCAACACGGACTTTCAACTCCCTCCAAAGATTTTCTATGGGGTTGAGATCTGGAGACTGGCTAGGCCACTCCAGGACCTTGAAATGCTTCTTACGAAGCCACTCCTTCGTTGCCCGGGCGGTGTACTTGGGATCATTGTCATGCTGAAAGACCCAGCCACGTTTCATCTTCAATGCCCTTGCTGATGGAAGGAGGTTTTCACTCAAAATCTCACGATACATGGCCCCATTCATTCTTTCCTTTACACGGATCAGTCGTCCTGGTCCCTTTGCAGAAAAACAGCCCCAAAGCATGATGTTTCCACCCCCATGCTTCACAGTAGGTATGGTGTTCTTTGGATGCAACTCAGCATTCTTTGTCCTCCAAACACGACGAGTTGAGTTTTTACCAAAAAGTTCTATTTTGGTTTTATCTGACCATATGACATTCTCCCAATCCTCTTCTGGATCATCCAAATGCACTCTAGCAAACTTCAGACGGGCCTGGACATGTACTGGCTTAAGCAGGGGGACACGTCTGGCACTGCAGGATTTGAGTCCCTGGCGGCGTAGTGTGTTACTGATGGTAGGCTTTGTTACTTTGGTCCCAGCTCTCTGCAGGTCCTTCACTAGGTCCCCCCGTGTGGTTCTGGGATTTTTGCTCACCGTTCTTGTGATCATTTTGACCCCACGGGATGAGATCTTGCGTGGAGCCCCAGATCGAGGGAGATTATCAGTGGTCTTGTATGTCTTCCATTTCCTAATAATTGCTCCCACAGTTGATTTCTTCAAACCAAGCTGCTTACCTATTGCAGATTCAGTCTTCCCAGCCTGGTGCAGGTCTACAATTTTGTTTCTGGTGTCCTTTGACAGCTCTTTGGTCTTGGCCATAGTGGAGTTTGGAGTGTGACTGTTTGAGGTTGTGGACAGGTGTCTTTTATACTGATAACAGGTTCAAACAGGTGCCATTAATACAGGTAACGAGTGGAGGACAGAGGAGCCTCTTAAAGAAGAAGTTACAGGTCTGTGAGAGCCAGAAATCTTGCTTGTTTGTAGGTGACCAAATACTTATTTTCCACCATAATTTGCAAATAAATTCATAAAAAATCCTACAATGTGATTTTCTGGATTTTTTTCTTCTCAATTTGTCTGTCATAGTTGACGTGTACCTATGATGAAAATTACAGGCCTCTCTCATCTTTTTAAGTGGGAGAACTTGCACAATTGGTGGCTGACTAAATACTTTTTTTCCCCAATGTATATATATATATATTTATTTTATTTTTAATTTTTTCAAAATCAATACGCAATGGGTATGTCTGCAAAAACCCAAGTAAGCCTTTAGACATTTTATTTTACATTTGTTTGCTTGAACAAAATCAAAAAAGGTAGTTTTGAGATATTAATATTTTAAAATGTTGAATAAATGAATTAATAATTTTTTTTCAGAATCTAGACATACTCCACATTTTAGAGCACACTATAAGGAATATAATGTCACCAAGATGTTGTCTGTATCATGTACGGTTCACGAATCATAGGGTCTTACAGGAGGCATGTATGGGTCTAAAAAGGGTCTAAAATGGCCACTTTCTTCATGGTTTCCTCAAAAATGGTTTGTGATACAAATGTAAAAAGCATTTCTAACATTCTTCCTCCCAATGAAGTTTATATTTAAGAAATGCCAGAGCAATCTGAGATACCAAAAACATTTTCCGCTCCCGCTGGCATGGAATCACCCTATAAATATTCACTCACCCGACTGATATTTCAGACAAGTGGAGGAGTTTTCTTACTCCGCCCTGCATCCATCTGCATATACATCTCTCACTCTTCCTCTCCATGTAATTATTGGTCTTTCTAAATCCCTCTTTCAATGTCTCTCTCTTCCTATCTCACTCTCTTTTGCTCTATCTCTGATTCGAGAGAGCCAGAGCCAGAGCCAGAGAGAGCCAGAGAGAGAGAGAGAGAGAGAGAGAGAGAGAGAGAGAGAGAGAGAGGAGAGAGAGAGAGAGAGAGAGAGAGAGAGAGAGAGAGAGGGAGAGAGAGAGAGAGAGAGAGAGAGAGAGAGCAGAGAGAGAGAGAGCGAGAGAGAGAGAGAGAGAGAGAGAGAGAGAGAGAGAGAGAGAGACAGAAGAGCAGAGAGAGAGAAGAGAGAGAGAGAGAGAGAGACAGAGAGAGAGAGAGAGAGAGAGACTAGGGCATGAAGGACATAAAAAACTATTGTGTGTGTTAGTCTGTGTGTCTGTGTGTGTGTGTCGTGTGTCTGAGGTGTGTATTCTGTGTAGTGTGTGTGTCTGCGTATGAGAGATA